>NW_017806239.1:0-109225 GCF_001891065.2 Hippocampus comes | reverse complement strand
ACACACACACACACACACACACACACACACACACACACGCTTGTCGCTTAAAAGATGCAACCACGAGCACAAATACACCACCCCCACAAGTTGCGCACTTCCCACTCCCGACGTCTCATCATCACACACTCACAAACAACCCCCCACCCCCACCCCAACTCATATTTAAAAACAATCTCACTTTCCCTTCAGACCCCCACCAAAACACACACATACACAAATTCTAAATCCCTTAAATACACAAGGCCATTCCTTCCACCGGACCTGATGATAAACATCCAGTAATGAGCAGCCTTGTGCATTTTTTTTACAGGAAGGAGATGGGTTTTGTGTGGGGTGGGCCATATATAGATATGAATATGCATAAGAAGCTGTCATACAGGCAACAGGCACTGCACATACAATATATGTGATTCCAAAGGTCATCTGAGTGAGGCGTGAAAATTAGCTCTTCGGTGGGCATTTGGAGACACTGAATAAGTGTTTGGAGGGCGTGGGTGGACTGTGAATTATGCTCATGGATGAAAGTAGTCCTTGGCTTACTTTTTAGAGGACACTATTGATTGAGTTTGGCCTAGTCGTCGAAAGTTCTTTTTTTTTTTTTTTTTTTAGTTTGAGACGGCAAAACACCGATGACATCTTTTGATAATGCCACATGGTGAAAAATCAACCATATTGAAAAATAAATATTTCCCTTTCATTTCTGAAAAACAAGCTAAGAAACAAAAACGGCATTCAAAGCATGTATTCGGAAGTACTGATGATGTCATCTTAGTTTACTTACAAATTGACTTGCATAATCCAGGCCTGTTTAGTTGAAAGCCCTTCTGTTGTATGAATGGCAACAGGGATACATGTAGTTAATTGTGCTGCCTGTCACTATGCATCACAAATATGGCAGAACAAAGGTACATTATATTGTCAGGATTTTAAAAGAATGGCCTATTATGTCAAATGAAAAAAAATATATATATATTTTTTGTCTTAAACATCTCAAGATGTTGGCCACCTGTGTTAAAATGAAATTATTAATAAACATAATCAAATGAGAATTTGGATCCGTTTTTTTCTGTGTTTTCTGAAAAATAGAAAAAATGACTTTGGCCATTACTTTCGGAGGGTGACGATATTCGGGACATTAAGATTTTTAACATATATTAGTTCATCTATCCATGCCACTGACGTATCGTGACAGGCACAACAATTAGATGCTCTTTTCAGGAGGTTGCAGAGGATTGCAGAAGGTAAGATACACCTGTGTATCAACCTGTTGACATTCAAACAAAAATAAATAAAAAGTAATGGTTTCATGCAAGTACAAAGTATATTCACTTTGTGTTCAGTTAAACAGGGCCAGATATTGCACTGAGCCTATTTGTGCGTAAATCATCATTATTTCGGTATTTACACTGAAATGTGTGACATTTTGAATGACGTTTTGCCCTGAGTTTTTTCAGTGGTTGCATTGGCTCAAAAAAAAAAGGGTTTATTGTCATTGGCTTTACTCCAAATACAGATTAGAGTTAAAACATGCCTGCAGATGTTTCTGCCTTTTCGTCTCCCAAAACAAAATTCTTATCCCAAAAAGTGTCTAATCTATGTGGCTGCTGCTCTAACAAGAACAACCATCTCCAGCTTGTTAACTATTCATTTGCGGCCACATTAGCCCAGCATTATGCCTCTCCGAAACGCATGAGTCCTCAGGCTTTTGCCCAGACGTCCTCGTTGTCCCGCGGCCTCTCTGCTGTAAATTCCCCACTTAAAATTTCATGATCTCCCGCTCGGCATGATACCACTTCCATCATGAAGGAGTTCTCAAACCTAATAACCGTTTCTACTCTTGGCTAGCCATCAAAAACCTATTTGTTTCAACAAAAGCCCTCCCTTCCCTCCATACAATGATGCTGGGTAATAATACTAGATAGGTTTTAAGGGCAATGAATTGTGGGATTACCATTTTCTGCCCTCTCTGTCTCTGTCTCTTTCTTCCTGTTCCCTCTCTCTCTCTCCAGATCATTATATTACACACTTAATTATTCATTGGTAATGCCTGTCATGGTGAAATATCGTCCTCTGCCAATCGGAATGCATCATACTGTCGAGGATTCTCTTCCTGAGGTTAATGGCACGGTCTTCACTTGGATTAGCTTGGCTAAATGCAGCGCACCTCATAAGTCAAAGTTCCCTAAGTGAGCGGCCAAGTGGTCACCCTGAGCGCTCGTGGTTCAGTGAGCTCATCCGAAGGATATACATATAAATGTGCACATCGTATCTTTTAGTGTTTTATCGAAAACAGTTGCGAGAAAACCTAAGGCCCATGAGCCATATGTGGCCTGGAAGAGCTTTTTGTCCAACCTACTATAAATTGAAACGTTGAAACTGTAATAGAAAGCTTGAAACCTGTAACTCCAAATATTCATAATATATAATAATACAGTGTTAGGCCACTCTATTGTGGTTTATTGTTTGTACCCGCGCTTTTGTGTTCAAATTCAATCACATTTTTACAGTGTACAGATGTTTATAATACAGTAGCAAGTCCAAATTTAGAGTTTTGCGCCTTCAGTGTCATACTGTGTTGTGCTGCAACATGAGAGGCAACACTGAGGGCTACTGAAAGAGATGTTGCATAATTAAGAGCAGGAAGAAGATGTAGAGATTGTTCCAAACTAAAACTCCAGTAGAGTAGTAGCAGTTGTTCCCACATAGCAGAAAGAATATTATGCTTGTGACTTTTGTGGTATGTGGTCTGTAAGCATCGCCACTCTCTGTGTATTGACATAGTGTCATGATCCTGTCTTGTTTGTTTTGTTTTTGCAGCCTTCAGCTGGAGAGTAGGCGTTCACTCATGAGTTGCACCTATCCCGAATCTGGCCTTGTGACTTATCTCCTTTAAAAGCCATGCCGCGCTGACAACTGGCTGTTGGATTATTGAACCTCGCTCACGACTCTGTCCTCAGTTCTCTAGACATTCTCTTTATTTTTTTTCCTCATAGCCTTTGCCTAGTAATTCAAAGTATTTTTGTTCTATAAGTATTCTTGTTGTATGTATTCGCGGTTTATGTTCGGTGTCGTAGATATCCACACATACAGGTATCAGTATAAATGGCCTTGTGCTAAATTCATAATCATTTGAATAATTTCTATGGCATTCTAAAATAAAATTAGGCTGTGAATGCGCAGTATTTTCTGAAAACAATCTAGTCCTATTCCCGCATCATTTTATATACCTCTAGTTGGTGTTGATGTCGCAGCAAAAGTGGTAGACTAACTTGTGTTCAAGCTACAGAAGTTTATGATATAATAGTATATTTAAGTAGATATACCGTATTTTTCGGATTATACGTCGCTCCCGATTATAAGTCGCACCAGCCAAAAAATGCATAATTAAGAAGGAAAAAACATACATAAGTCGCACTGGAGTATAAGTCGCATTTTTGGGGGAAATTTATTTGATAAACTCCAACACCAAAAACATACAAGTCATCTTGAAAGGCAATTTAAAATAAAAATAAAATAGAGAACAACAGGCTGAATAAGTGTACGGCATACTAACATTACATGACTGACATGCCTGGTAATGTCAGTAACGACGTAACATATTAAGAGTTATTCAGATAACTCTAGCATAAAGAACATGCTAACAAGTTTACTAAACTATCAGTTTCACTCCAAATCACTAAATCCAAGGAAATCTTCATCCTCTGAGTCACTTTTAAACAACTCCCCCAACTCGGGAGGTAGACGATGCGCCGCTTCCTCTTCTACGTCGCTTACGTCAGACTCATCGTCGATTTATCAACACAGGCCGAGAGCGGCCGCGTGTGGTTTAATGTGAAAATAACATGTGAAATGACATAATTGTGTTAATAATTTCACACATAAGTCGCTCCAGAGTATGAGTCGCACCCCTGGCCAAACTATAAAAAAAAATGCCACTTATAGTCCGGAAAATACGGTAGTCTTATGAATTTCAGTCAACAGCAAAAACATATGCTCTTTACCATTCTCATGAGCATCTTGGGCGCCAGCAGCCACCAAAAGCTCCCATAGTTGCACCACGGACTGCAACTGTAAGGCTAACCAGGCCAAAGAAGTCCGCAATGGCCTTAGGTATGTTATAGCAATCTAATTCCGGAGATGTTGGGCAGACATTCAAAAAGAACTCCTGCTTCAAGTGGCATTCCAATTCACTCTTCCAGGTCCGAGGTCAGCCGTTTCCGACTTCTCGGTGATTGGTGTTTGCCGTTGGGGCTTATGAAGGTGACGAGTGGATGGATGACTATTCATACGGCGTCCTCATGGATGCAGTCTCCATAAATGGCTGCAGCAGAGTCTTATGACTAAATTATGAGCGTGACATTAGTCATTCCATACCACATGTTCAATTTCGCCGACATAAATATTATTAAACAGATTACAGCGGATAGCAGTGACAAGGATTTCGCAGGTTTGATAGGAAGATGCAGAGCGCTCTCCTTGTGTTAATACACCTCGCCATGCAATCTTTCCTCTGCAAATTTGCAGTGCCCACAATCAAAAAAAAAAAAAGATAGTTTTATGCACTTAAATTGCAGCTTGATCAAATCTTTCTTATGTATTTTAAAAGGGCATTTTTATGGAAAAAGTAAACATTTAGTTGTTTGCCAATATAATGCTGACATACGAGGAAAAACAGAAAACAAAAGATCAACATTGTGACTGAAAGCCAAAATAAGTTTTTTTTTTATTGCCTTCTGTTCCCTGGTTTGACACATCAGCACCTCGATTGCCCTGCTGTTGTGCTCACCAGCATCCCATGTGGCAAAAATCACTGGCATAGTTTTTGAAAAAGGCTTGAGTTGACCTCAAAAAACCCGAATCAAGTTCTTATTATCACACAGGGGTAGTTGAATTTTCATGCTTTCAACCACAATTCATTTGAACAATGATTTTAAACGAACCCCCGACAATAATCAAAAAGTTTATTTTCTTTTCTTAGATGAATTTACTGGACAGTCAGACATAGCTGTTTCATTTTAACTCACGATATACCGTAAATACAATGGTCAATTCATCCATTTGGCCTGAGCAGAGACCAAAAGAGCAAATAGTTGAGCTTTTCAGTGATGTCACACTTGTCATGGTTCATGAGCAGTGGAGGACAACAAAAAAGCAGGCAGGAGGGAGGAGCAGGGTGGACTTGACAACATGTATTATTAAAACACTGAGAAAACAAAATCCAAAACAAAGTCCTGAAAACAACAAGAACAAAAAGTAACCCAACAAAACCCCATGGCAGAAGCAAAACAGAAACGTAAACACTAACAGAAACAGCAACAGAAACTGACCCGACCTTGAGTGGTCGGGCAGGGACTCCTTTTAACAGAAAACCTACTAATGACATGATGACCAACAGGTGTGCCGCTGTAGGAGGAGCCCTACATTGCCACCTATTGGTCACAAACAGATCCACCGTGACAGCACCACTTCTACTATTTCCATAACTATTACTAACCTGCCAATACTACGCAGGTGAAACGTATGCCAGATTGGGGCCTACTGTTCGAAATAACAAACCAAATTCCCATTATTTATTTATATAGTTTTTTACAAGCTAATGTACCATCCCAGCTATTTTGAAGCTTTTATTACAAGGTAAACTGCATTTGTTGCTTCAAATCATTTGTTTATTAGTTAATGACTCCTGAAATCCACGGCACATTGAAGTCCAGAATTTATTTGACCTTCGCATGGCAGTCGACTCCCCTCACTGTAGAGCTCATTAGTGAAGCATCTAATCTCATTAGATGATGCTGCGCTAAGATGGCACAGCTACAAAGTCGCCTCGCTCTCTCTCTCGCTCTCTTTCAGGTTTGGGCCAGACGCACGAACAGGTGTCGGAGCGGCCGTTCAAGTCTGCGCCCGGCAGCGTCCCCGCTAACCCTTCTCCCTTAATTACCGCGGCTGCCAGTATGCTTGCTATCTGTTGCCTTTCATGACAGTTGGTGTTTGCGAAGAAGCTTTTATGTTTGTTTTAGCTGATGTTTTCTGCTTATTTAGTCTTTGTCAAAGGAGCACTTTTGCGTCTTTATCTGTTGATTCCAACTGCTCCTCGACGGTTTTACAGCCCGAGTGCCACTTTGCAAACTTTGGGCAGTAATCAGATGTTGATTTAGTGTTTTCTGTAACTATTTACAAGAAACCTGGTGTGCATAGAAAAGGCAATGATGGCACTACAGCACAGCTGTGGGGATTTGGTTGGTCCCGTCAAAAGCCTTGGGCATATAGGCCGAGTCATTTCCATGTTGACAACAGTGGTAATCAAGAATTTTCCCACTCTAACACGCTAACAATTCATTTCCGCTATATCCGACTTCGGCTTTGTTCCTGAGCCTAATTTTAAAATAACAATGAGCTGCTTTCCCGATAAATCTCATTGACATTCTTCTCTCTAAACCTCCACAAGCCTCACTTTCAATCCCATTTTTTACTCCTGTGTACACATATTTTATTTTTTATTATTCCGTGAAGCTCATATTGCAGATCATGTGGCGTCGTATTTATTGTTGCAGCTTATTTAAATAATCACCGGCGTGTCAAGGAACATTATAGCCGCCTGTCAAGGTAATAACACATTGTCAGCGCTGTTGGCAAGCAAATATTAAACCATAGATCAACGTTTAACAATGCATAATGGACTGTATCTGCATGCTCCTGTTTCCATTTCAGTTGGCCCTCGGCTATACTGGAATAATTTAATGCTCCAAATAATATGAAAAAGCTGTTATTATTACTATATTTTATGATTAATAGTTGAGGGAATCATAGTTTTATGTTGAATATGAGTCTGTTTGTATGTGACGGTAACAAAATCTGAAACAAAAAAAAAACAACATACATGTATCTTATAAATGTGCTATTTTTTTGGTTTATTTTTTAACTGCATAATGCTGGAAAATTCTTATGGTGTTTGTTAGTGTCAGAGTGCACAGTCTGCGAGTAGCTTTAAGTAACAAAATATTTGCAGCTAAGCCATCCACCTTGATAGAAAAAAAAATAGACTGCTGTGTCGACTTCTTTTTGAGGCAGTATGGGAAATGAAGTTACCAACAACCACTTCATTCGCGCAAATCACAGTATACTGTGCACATGGGTGGCCTACACCTTGTGTTGGTGTTTTCACAAAAGCGTGCAGCTTGGCAATGTTAGAAATGGGCGGTCTGCTTCGCTGTGGGGGTGGACAGCCAACTTGATTCACAGCCAGTTGAAGTGGCTCCTCTCATTGCCTTTAAAATTGGCATGCAAGAGGCAGACGGTGCTTGACTTGGTGGAACACAAACTGCAACCAGACCTGGGCTGGTGATCTAAATTTGGCCAGGGTGATTACAGATCACTGGTGTGAAGTGGGCACTTGGCGACCACCTTCCATTTCTATAGTATGTGTCCGTGTGTGAAAACATTCAACATTTTTTTCAATCCCTTTAAGGTGTGTACTTTCTGTGGCTCATCGGCATTCATTCCTTGATGTTGCACCCACATCGCGAATTTGCAAGAGGCCTTTGTGCTCTTTGACATTTCCCTGTCTGATTATGTGTGCTGGGCGCTAAAGCTGCAGAGTTAGCTAGAGGGATCTCTCGTTGGATACTCGCGGCTATCACAGCTCAGGGAAGCTCCAGGTACGTCTGATTGGGGTCTCCGTGGACAGCGAGGGTCAAGGAATGGCTACCTACTCGCCGAGGAAAGCGGAAATGAGAGGCAGGCACGCACTTGAGTGGTTACGGGGCAGCGAGCAGGGAATTAGACACGTCGGCCGAGGTCTCCATTTTCCTGCAATTAGCACGACACCTGGCCTCGTCTTAATTGCTCAGGATACCTCCAACTAATCCGTCGCCCGTCCTCCTCTTCTGTCTGCAGCCCTTTTGGCTCAGTGGTGAATGGACAAAAGCTGGTCATGAAGGGGGGTGAAAAAGAGGAGGGGGGTCTTTGAGGGCCCAATCCAATTAGATAACTGTTAGAAATCCCCAAGTTGAGGTTTACATCCTTTAAAAAATCGACAGCACCTCTGACCTACGTGAATACCGTCTTGTTAGGAGTCACAGCAGGTCTGTCTGACCAAAAAAAGCGGGAAACGTGTGTGTGGGAGTGTGTGTCATTTTTATACACACAGTAAAATGAGAGCTTTAGACATCCTCCTCTGCATCTCATCCACGTCTCCTCAAAATGTCTCTCCGGATGCTTGCATAACGAAGCTTGTGTTTGTTATTAAGTTTGAACTTAATTAACTCTTTAATGGGCTTATGTAAACACAACAAAACGCGCAACACAACAAAACAACAACACATGAACTCTACTCTAGCAAATGAAGGCACTACAGGGATTCTAACTGATTTATTCATATTTACAGAGTCCTCCATGCCTTAGGTGATGTCTTTGCCAGTAAGTGCTTGAATATGAATCACAGTTTTTTTTTTCCCTTTGCAAAACATGTTGTGACTGCTGCATTTACCACTCAACTTCTGTTTTTATGTGCAACTGCCGAGAACATGTATCAATAGTGCACTTAGATACCGATGAACGTCAAAAGTCTAATGCTGTGAAAGTGCTGCTAGTTTCTAATGTGAACATGTCAACAAATTGTGTTATGCTTCATCACAGTCAATATCTACAAAACTAATGTGTACTTTGATATTTTATTTTATTTTTTGTGATGCCGCCTGAGGAAATGCAACTCATAGCTGTTCAATACAACATGAGCAAGCAATTCATTTTCAGTTACATACACATGATTTCTTTTTTTTTTTTTTATGGAGCAGATATCTACGGAGCCCCACACATGACATTTGAAAGAAAAACAACTACTTTGTGTACACGAACTACTAATTTGTGTGCACAAAATACTTACTTATGACACTAATTACTATTTCATGCAAACCAATTACTACTTTGTGCGCATGAACTATTGCTTTGTGTGCGCAAAATAGTTGCAGTGTGCACATGAAGTAGCACTGATCCCTTATTGGACAAGAGGGTAAACAAATCGAGCGCACCTTCACAGACTCGTTTCACACTGACCTAATCAGAGCCTTCAAAAAGGGACAAATTATTGCAGCTGACGTTTTTATTTTATGCCAAAATTAAGTAGTGATATCATGACAAAAAGTTTTCATTTCGTATACATCCACCGGGAACCATGATCCCTCCCAGAGCAGTGCAGTTGCTGAACAACAACATCGATCCCGGCGTCCCAAGTCGTACCTCCGCTAGTCAAAGAAAGCTGACTCTCAACAGCCTATTCGAACATCTTGCAATGCTAAGCTTTTCATGATGTCCTTGTAACTCATCCCGAGCCTAAAATAAAATTAAATCACGCTGTTCCTGTCCATCATGTAGCTTTGCTTTGATCTTTCAACTTTGAAAGTAGGAATGTTCGATTTTCCTTCTTCAAGTGACCCGCAAGGAGCCACAGCTACTTGGTGCGCACACTCTACTTCATGCACACTTTTGTGCAACTCTTTTGTGCGCATGATGTAATAGTCCATGCCCATGAAGTAATAGTCCGTGTCCACAAAAAGTAGTTCCTCGTGTGTCCATAATTGTTACAGCGTGTGCATGAAGTATTTTTTGTTTTTTCCAAATGTCATTCTCTGATGGTCTGTACATTACACAACACTGACACGCCTCATTTAAATTCAATTCACATTTAGAGTATTAAAAAAAAAAACATAAAAAATACACTATGCACTGATTACTACTTTATGGCAGTCGGGTATATTCTAAAGTATAAGTAGTTTTACTCGATTTTAGTTTTACTATATGGTTTTTTTATTAGAACGACTTTGGCCTTGCTTGGTTTCACTCTAGAGAACTTTAGACTTTGTCAAAAAGAGTGTGGCCTTTGTGACCGCCGCTTAAATGTTTGCTAAAGAGGAGACCACTGGCCAGCTCCCATCATACCTCATAATGTCTCTGCATGGTGATCAAACAATGAAATTTAATCAGTAGCCTCCAGTCCACGCCACATAAAAATGTCTTCTCTAATATAAAGTTCATTTCTATGAATATTAGAGCAGCATATCATCTGTTGAATATTTCATTTGATCTCCACCTTTAATAATGCACAATGAGGAATAGTACATTCCCCCACTTTGCTTATATGCAATGACTTTGTCCATTTTTTTTTTTTTTTTTGCGTAGTACATCATACGCCGCCTTGCAAGTTGTGATATCTGTAATATAGCTATAGTTGAAAATGACACTTTCCGTAGTGGATATCACAGTCACTGCTTTGGGCGCATTGGCTGTCGGGCTGAAATGTAGTCAACGAGAATGATGGCTTAAGTAAATGTCGAGAGTGAAGTATTTCTCGCTCCATCTGGATAATTATTGGATTTAACTTTTAAATGAGCTGGAAAGTCAGAGTAGGAAGCGAGTTGCAAGTCGGCTCTTCTCGAAAGATCTGCTTTTCCACTGCACGTACACACTGCAGACTACTCGCTTCTGGCTTTTTGACTGACAAGCAGGTACTACTACGAGGAGCTGGTCAACTGATATTTTAAGTGTGCTGAGGTGATACCGTATGGGTAACATCAGATATATTATACTCCACAGTCCACAGTCTCCACCTCCCTGCAATTGCTTGCTTTGTTGCCACCTCAGGCTCTTTTTGAATAAAATGTCTACCGAGTCCTCCAATTTGGAGATCAACTGTAATGTTTGGAAAACAAAAATATGCCTCAAAAGTACAGAAAAACACCCACCAAAAACTATTTTGATCAAAATTACAATAGTTCTAAAGTCAAAGGGCATTATTTTCATGCAGGTCTTGCACAAAGTGCAGTCTAGCTGTGCGCAATTTTGGAGTTTAATATTGATCCATGTGAACAGCACACCACTGATGTAGCCAAAACAACTATGTTGACTTTAATTATAGGGGAAAAAAAAAAAAAAACAGACATTCAAAAGCGTCTCAGTGGTATTTTTGTAGATGGGCGGCGTGATTAGAAATGGGCGTTTGCACCATTGTGGGAGTGATCAAAGCAAACTTTATTTCCAACTTAGGCCACCACAGAAAGGATCCCGTTTCAGAGCAAAGAGTGCAAGGATCAGGATAGATTCAGATACCCAGGAACAGAACTATGTCAAATAAGTGGGTCTGGCTCTTCGTAAAATATGACAATCAATAATTAACTGTCAATCACAAATGTAAGTTGACATTACCAAACAGATGCTAACAATATATTTATTAAACAAGTCTATTAGCATCACAAACTATGTTTCACTTCCGTTTCTACTGTTCACTCGTCCCTCACGCTCCTGTTGTTGTTCATGAACAAGTCTGATTTTGCGGTGTGGTTTTGCCAGGAACACGCAGAGCTATTTTCACGTGAAAACAAAAACATCCTCAACCGAGGCAAATAGAGCCAGATGGTGCAATAGAGAAGCTCAATATTAAAGTTTGAGAAGCAAAGATTTTGAAATCGTCACATGAGCTCCCTGCAAGGCTTGAAATGCTTCTGAGGTTTGATTGTGTGACATTATAAGTATGCAAATGAAGTATGTAGACATGGCAACCCTGTTCGGAAAAAAAAGCCTCGAGGCTGTCTCCCCTTTGTTTCTTTCCACATCAGCCCTCTTCTAATTATATTATCCCCGTCATTTTAGTTACTTGCTGCGCTCTCGTTTTGTGCACTCTCCTCCAAATGCCTTTGTATGGTACTGTCATCAAGGTGATAATTGCATTTCAGTCCCCAGTAAGAGACATTCTTAATTATTTCAGCATTAGGCGATAGTTATACAGGCAATTATTGCTTGACTTCACAATTATATACTTTGTTGGATTGTCTTTTATCAGCGGGGCACGATGAGCTTCTTTTTGTGCCTGACAAGGTTTTTTTCTTTTTGTAAATACAAAAGCTAAGTGATGCGACACTGGTTGTATGGATTCTATTCAAATGCAAACATTGCATGATGCTTTGAGGCACTTGTAATCTGCTATGGAAATGACCGAGCTGTCAAACCAAGAAAAGTATTTTAGTTGCTCTATTTGGCGTGACTTCTTTCCCCTTATGCAACTCTTAACACAACATTTACAAGTTCTAAACCTAAAATAATAGCTTTACAATCACTCTAACTGCATAGAAAACATGCAAATAAAGTCAATGCAGGTATGGTGATACACTCGCATGACTTTGATGCAGGCAGCTTGGGTTCAGTTCTCATTCAGTGGCAAGATGAGGGTGAAGGATTGCCTTATGCTTGGCTGGCAACCAGTCCAGGGTCTCTCTTTTTCCCCAAATCAGCTGAGATTGCCTCCAGCTCCCTGTGGCCCTGAAATAGAAATAACGTGGTCCATGACCAGTCACCGTTAACAGTCAAGGGAAACGATTTGAACAGTTTTGTCATAAGCTTTGTCTTCTGGTGTTTTACCTTTTCCAAAACTCTGATTGAGTGACCTGATTGGGTGACCTGATGCCAGCTGATGTACATTGGACTCTGTCATGCAAATGCTGGACTAAAATTTGAATTTAGGACTTTACCTCATTTGTTTGTAATCTATATGCATTAGGAACCGCATGGACAGCACTACTCTTGCATGAGTATCTGTAACAATTACTGTTGAAGGCGATATTTATTTCAGGAATGACGCCCCCAATGTTTAATTAATGCACAGTTAGTTGTTCCATTTGTACTGTTTTAAGTCGTTCCCATAGCAACTGTGGATCCTCCCTGTTGCCCTTAAACATCCAATACATATAAGATATGATGCTAATAAAAAACATGATTCATATTCCTTGCGATTCCTACTTTGCCTCAGGCCTAATTATGCGGCGGCACCCACCTGGCTGCCCCTCACAGTGCCACATTCCGCCTTCTCTAAAGTCTTGGAACAGGCATCAAAGCCACCTGGTTTTGATGAAGTCTTGGCACTGGTCCGTGTTGGCTGCAGTTTAAGCGGGATTAGAGTGTTGCATTTTAGAAAAGGCTGTGCTCTTCATCTCTGCATAGCATGATAACTAAAAAGTTAGCAGACTCGTAATGTGGCATCGAGACTTAGCTGAATGTGTGACTTGGAGGGGACCCAGATAAACCTGGCTATATTAAAAAATCACCAAAATAAAATGAAAAAATTATTATGATATGTTTTTTAAAATATAGATACAGGTACCTAAATGGCTTTCAATATTTGCTTATTGAAGGCCCTGAAGGACTTCGGGTATGTCATCAAGGTCAACATAAAAGGTTTTGTTGTTGTTTTTTGTGGGTAGTGTCAGAGACACTCCTTGGTTTTTAGAGCTAGTTAAAAGGACACATAGCACAGTACTGCTTATGCAAACAAGGCAAGTCGCGGTCCGGTCTTCGGACAGAACAGTTTGCGCTTGCCAGAACCTAAATTAGGATCAGTTATTACCAGTCAGCTCACCAGATGTCGACTTCAATAAACACACATTTCATGACACCTAATGGAATGGGCAGAACAGACGAGTGAGGGGTATGGAGCCAATATTTAAATGAAAGTAAATTCACTTCAGCTGTCCACAGATGTGCGTTTACATTCTCTGCTAACGGCCAATTCATTATAATTCTGTTCTTAATTATTGTCCTGTAACTGCCAAGATGGGCCAATCTTTGGCTCTAATATTGATCCATGTGAACAGCACACCGCTGATGTAGCCAAAACAACTTTGTTGACTTTAATTACAGGAAATAAAAAAAAAACCAAAACAGACATCCAAGAGCATCTCAGTAAACACTGATAAACACTAACTGGCTCGCAACCCATAAACATATAAAGCACTGCCACTCACCTTCTATAAACACAACAATGGAGGCACAGCATCTCAACAGAATGCTGCCGAAGACATGAATGAATACACATTCAAGGTTGAACGACTTGTAGGCAATTTGAAATCATTTGGCTCACCCATTCATTCATTTTCTACGACACAGTACCGGTACTTGTTTTGATTTGGGTCACAAGTGAGCTGGAACCTCCCCCAGCAGTTGAGAGAGGGCGCAAGCATCCTGGCCTCGTCGCAAATAGACAACCTGCTCCTGCGTCAAACTGTTGCCATTCTCGAATGTTTATGAACTACACAGTACAAACTTTTCCTTACATCTGAACATTCTCAATAGTCATGTTTAGTGCTCGATGACCTGAGGTCTTTGGGGATCTCAGGAGCATTTGACGTGACTCATTCCACTGTAGTATGAGTTGACCAGACCAACAAATATCTAGCTCACTGATAAATAACCACTTTCAGGGAAATGTCCAAACAGTTATTCATTTCTCTATTGGAAAGTAAATGACTCATCACATCAATTTCCCTTTAACTGAACGAATAAGGAAGTCTAACCAAAGGATGACATTTAATCAAAACACAATCGCCCCAAAATCCAGTAACTGCCACTACACCCACCCGGTGTGGTAAACACACGCACAACAGTCATTGTGCATGCAGCAGGACATACATCAAGACAACAATGTTGACACCAAAGATCAAATTACACCTCGCAGTATGAGCAGCATTGATAAGCCCGATGTCACCGGGAATCTAATCAAAATCTAAATTGTGCCCAACTAAAACGGCCACCGTGATTAGTTCTCCAATAAAATCCATTTCCTGCCCCTGTGCCTATTCTAGGCCGTATATTTCCCCTGTGGTATCAAGCAATAGCCCCTTTCCCAAGACTTCCATCTCAGAAGCCTGCTGTGATGTCTGTCTGTCTTCAGTACTTTACAAGAGCTTGAAGCTTCTGTCCGCCCCCCACCACCCTGACCATTCCAATCATTATACCAGGCCTACTATTAGTTTTTCCAATAGTCACTGCTGGCGCTACCTTTTGTGTCCAACCTGAGCACAACTTAACGGGCGGTGCTTTCACAAGATTCAGGCACCTTTCCCCACCTCTTTTGCTCTGCATCGTCCTGAATAGTAGAGCTGTCTTGCAGAGAGCGAAATGGTGCGCGTGTAATAGGCATCCATTTGCTCTCCCTGACGGGCACAATGAATCATTCACCTTCAAAAAATAAAAATAAATAAAAAAAACCCAACCTTGTAAGAAGGCCTTTCTTTAAAAATATGTGAACATGAGTCTTGTCCATATTTTCAGGTAGTTTTAACTTAAACCGTTTTTCTTTTCTTCAGTGAGGGGGGGGGGAAAGCGATTTGACATCCAGAACTTGACCAACATCCTGAATTGTGAAAAGTGTTCATCCTTGGAAGTTCTATTGTATTTGATGCAATTTACCAAGACATTTTATGCAAGAACACCTGCCATTATCATTACTCTAATTGCCCATTTTGTCCCCTGAATGAGGGGCAAATTTAGCCGATTGAGTTGCCACCATAGTGTTGATTCAATTCAGTAGTGGGTCTTCGAGGAGGTCTGCAGTAATTGCATTCACAATTGCCACAACCCCCTGATGGAGGTAGCAATCTAGTGCTCCGTCAGCCCCCCCGTCCCCCACTGTTGCCACTGCATGTATTCTTCCTTCTTTTCTCCAGCAGCAGCCACAGCTCGATGCTCTCCTCATCAGTCACTTCCTCCACCATCATCCCGTCATCCCTTCCCTTTGCAGCTTTTGCCCGCCTCTATTTACAAAGATAAAGCACAAATGGGTCTTTTTATGCCACCGACAGCCACTCAGCCTCTGTGACAGCGGCCCGGCCTGCAGATAAACAATTATTTGCCTTTAACACGAGCTAGTTACAGTTATTCTAACGAATGTCTTCCATCACCTTTTGCTCTATTCGTCTCCCTCCAATCATTCAACCGTTTCGGGAAAGAGATGTAGTTTGTGTAAATGTGGGTGGTGGGATTTAGGATGGGGGGAGGGGTGATGCGTTTTTTTGCATTGACAGATTCTGTGAATGGCTGCATATTACTGGTAAAAACAAGGGATGAGGCAGATGTTGCGATGACCCCCGCCTCTCTCACTCTCTTTGCTGTCCAAGGTGGTGACATGTGGGCTGACACTGCCTCTCCATGACCCCCACCCCCCGACCTCTTCCCTCCTTCTTCTGTAGATATTTTTTACTTTGGCACCTCTGTGTAGATGGGCCATTGGGTTCCTGTCTGCTGGGGCAGCTGGCCGCCGTGAAAGGATAAGCACATTCAATCGGGTGTGGCAAATCAACTTTTCGACCAGCATCCTGGGAAGAACTGATAATACAGGTTTCAAATATCAGGCCTGACTGGCAGAAAGGAGGTGAAAAAAGGAAGAGTGCATTGGAGGACCTAATGCAATGAACACTTTGATTTGAAGCGGCTAATAGTTAGTTGATAAGCACCCTGGTGTCCGGTGGAAAAAAAATGGAAGGTTAGCGGCAGAGGCAAATAGATTTGGTCCATCTTATTTATTTGTTTATTTTTTTTTAGTCTCTTCTCCCAATACATTTTGGACATGCATCATAGGCATCCGGTTTGTAGTGTGTTTGTAAATGTCACCCTCTATTGCCCGCCTCTACCACTGCTTATTTGAGCACAGTAAATGACCAAACATTTGATAGACAGCTTGTTGATTCTGTGAATGTAACCTGCCTGCCAGATGGTAAATTTCATGAATACATCCTGTGAATAAGACTGAAACTCTTTGGGAAGGTACAAACACTTGAACACAGTTCAGAGATGCTTGGATGAACTTTATCGGTCAATAATTATGCTTCTAACTGAAACCAGACCGGAAAATACACACACACACACACACACACACACACACACACACACACACACACACACACACACACACACACACACACAAATGTTCATTGCTCCCTCTTTATAAATACACCGAATACAAAGTCATCACTGGATCTCGTTCCACATTTAACCCTTGTGCGTTGACTTTTTTTAACAACACATCGGAAAAAAGGCTCCAAACTGGAATGGTGGCTTTGAGGTGTAATATCAAAGTCATTTCTGAATATTTTTTTTCTTACGACCACTCAAAATGTTCAGTGGCGTCAGACCTATCCATACATATATAGTTTCTATTTACTTATTTAGGTTGGTGCCCTCTATGGACAATAAAAGCAATGAAAAGCAGTATTGTGCTATGGGTAAAAGTAACTATCATTTGCATATACATAAAAATAAAACCTTCAATTTGGAATATTCAATATGGACAAGTTAGCGCCTTCAACATGTTCATAAATCATGAAGATCTATTTTTGTTTGTTTGTCAATACTCCCATTATGGGATGTTTTAGGACAGAAGGGTTAAGATCCAAAACAAAATTTTGAGCCATCACTACTATGTGTGCCTTGTCTAAAATTTAGTCCAATTTTATAATCTATCGCAATGCATCACTTTGAATTTGTGAGAATGCTTCCAGATCCCACAATTAAAATCCACACACCTTCTTTTCTAGCATCCTTTCTAAAAATCGTAGGCTCCGACAATCGGGTTTGCCGCAATGGGTCGTATAGCACCTGTTGAGTCCCTCTTGTCTGAGTGAATCGTGAGAGTGCTGACTCTCCCACTCTGACCTTTACCACTGGTGACGGTGGAACCGATGGAAGTGCTAATGAGACACTGATGTGACGTGACAACCGGGGCTGGCAAGCAATTACTTTACCAAAGAAAACTACAAATGGATGGAGACAGGAAGAAACACTCAAACAGCAATGCCAACACAACAAAATCTTTAAAAATGGACCTGAAAACATGTTTCTGGACTTTTTCTATTCTATTTCTTACTACAATTTGTTTTTCATGGAATTTTTAAAAAGTTAATTTGATACATGAACACAGCATGATGGGACTATACCATTTTAAATTGTTCAGGTAATGATATGCGACAAGTCAAACCCTGAAGCAGACCCAGATTGTAGCAACAGTCTTTATTCTCATCTAGATGAAGCTCAAATTAAAGATGCTATTAATGAGTAGATATAGCATGTTCACATCAAGTAGAACATAAGAAAACTAACAAACAAAATGCTGCTAAAGCGTGGATGGAAATTCTAGTCAACAATGTACAAAAAAAAGTGCTGCTGATGAGTAGTCAGGAAAAATAGTAGTGTACAAAGTACAACCGAAAAGGGTAATAAGTGCAAAAGTAACAAGTAGGGACAACGGTCAAAAACAAAGTTGAAACAAACCGCAACGAAATGAGGAAGGAGTAGGGCAAGTAGGAATGCCAAGAAAACAACACAACTTCAGGGGAAAAAAACAAGAGCAAAAACACCCAACGAGAAGTAGTAACCAATATGGGAGGGAGACATCATGCAGCATAACAAACGGTGAAAATAAAGTGTCTTCCTGGTGTGGCCGTCACGCTTATGACTGGGAGCTGATTGCAAAAGCTTCTCTATGTGTGCCTTCTCGCTCAACCTCTCGCCGTGCCACCTCGGGGAAACAGAAAAAACACAGGCAAAGAGCCTACTCACAGGAAAAAAAAACAAAACAAAAGACAGCTCAGTGGATCATAACAGCGGGACACATTGAGACTCAAAAGGCAAAACGAGAATTGTTCATTTCTATGTTACATATGACTTACTGTGATCTTGCTTTGCGTCCGCAGTTATATGGTAAGCGTGATCCGCTTGCACAGGTGGCACTCGGTTTTCAACAGGTAACTGGCTGACAACATTTTGAGCTCAGAAATGACGCGCGATCAACTATTTTGTGCATCGGCATAAGAATACATTTTAACACGATTCAGTTACTGCTAGACTTGTTTTTCATTCGATTATTTGGACGTGTTTTTGATGCAAATGTTTACTGTAAGCACGACTTTAAAACTGGTGGACATCTGTGAAGGCCCCTTTAATGCTGAAAGGGACATACAGTACAGGATTTGGGGCAACATATTCTGCCATCCCAGCGTCTTACATTAGCAAGACGATGCCAAGGCACATTCTGCGCATTACAACAATATTCCCACTATGTTCAAAATGTCTTTGTGACAAAAACAAACAACAACAAAAAAATGTTTGCGATCATTAAAACTGTTAGCGAATATTTATCGAATGTCTTCTGCAACTTTTTGCAACCTTGAGCGAACTCGCAAACCTTTGCTGCCCGGTGAGATACGGGCTTTAGGATTGCGGTTGAAGGGCAGGCAAGAGGCGGTGTACACCTTGTACTAGTTAGCAGCGATTACAGGGTCATACAGAATCGACATACGACCAATCACACTCATACATTTAAAGGTCTCCATCCATCCATTTTCTGATTTGCTTACCCTCATTCGTATCACAGATGAGCTGGGTCCGAACCTTGCTGACTTTGTCGGCCAACAAATTGCAAGGCACACATACTGCAGCCAAACAACTATTCGCACTTAACCGTTACCTTCTGAAGTATGTTTTCGAATGTGGGAAGAAACCGCAGTAAACCAATGCAAGCACAAGAAGAACATGCAAACGCCAGTTATAACAGAACAAAGTCATTTCCAAAGTGGATTTTGGAAAAGATGTTCATCCTGGCCACTTATCAAAAAAAAAATCCGTTAAACTTACAAGTAGGAACACACAAGGCCAACAAAAAACAGAATGTCTTTCTGGTAATAAATGGGACTGTGCCCGCACGTGTTTCAGCCACATTCTTGCGGCTTATTGATTGATGCATCTAAATCTCAGTGGAAATGCCCTGACAGATGCCAGCACAGGTGACAGTCATCGGCACGAACTCAGTCACCCGAGAAGGACTTGGGTTCACTTAGGTGTTGGGATCTCAGAATAGCCGACCTTGTCTGCTCCCTGTTGCCTGGCGTGACCCATTTATTGATGCTGTTGTCAGCTGACCTGTTTGAAGTCTGGCTTTGGCCATGAGTCATTTGGACTTGTTTCTGCCGTATTGACACTGGCTCAGGAGGTCTGGAAAACACGAGCGGGAAGCATGACGGCTTACGAGGGAGCAGAATGCTCGCATATAATCGTCTTCCCTTCAAGGATCTCCACTAACTGTAACATAATCAAACACAGTGTTTTGCCTTTGTGATCATCTCACTGTTGCTAATGAGAAGCGAATGCTCATCCAGGGCAGTGTCTCTGATCCACTGCAACATTTCAGGTGAGGTGACTTTGAGGGTACTGTCAGTAAATCAATTAAGTCCTCCGTCGATAAATTAGCTGGCAGAAGATAATAAGAAGTCCTGTACAATGCCACTTCCCATACTCCTGAATTTGACTTTGACACATTGATGGCAAACGCCATAAACTCTTATTTGGTTTGTTCATTTGTGAGCTGTTTCTCACTCAATATACTCAAGGTCATTAAAATCTCAGTGCTTTGTAATTGATTGATGCTCAGCTAAAATTATGTTGCCATACATGAAGGATGACAGTGAATAATTAGAAATTTTTCTTCCCTTTAAATTTGCATGAGTGATGCTGCCGCAGAGCTGAAATGCCAAAGAATAAAATAAATGGGCCTTAATGCATCACAGGATATCAAATCAAAACCCCAGATAAGATAAGATGCCCTCGAGTGGCTGTGGGCATCGGAGTCATCTGACTGGATACACAATAAAAACAATAGTGTGAATTCTCATCGCACAAACACAACAATCAAAACGCCAATGGCGAGGTGAAATGGGGTGTGCGAGGTGAATATTCCCCACAAACATGCTGGAGAAAAAACAATTTGTCTATCAAAATTGCCAGTGACAAATATGATTGACAGTATAATCACAACCTTGTTGTCAAAAGAAGTTTTTAAGAAAAGAGCTTGTCAATTAAATGATGCATTATGCTGTTGGTAGCGAGGTTTAGCAAGTTAGCACCTTTGCCGCGACCTAAAATGAAAGAACACGCAAATATTTTGTCTATTTCTGCACCAAAAACCAAAGTAATGGTCCCCAAGTTGCGCAAAAAAAAAAAAAAAACCTTAATTCTCCCTACAAGTGCAGGAAAAAAAATAACTAGGATGAGTGACTGTGTTTTTAATCTAAATACCGGTACATTGAATATTTTAGAAGATGCGTGTTGAAACATGCACAAAGACTGAGTACGATATCGTGATGAATTACTGAAATAATAATTATAACATTTTTGTCACCTTCACTCTATTTTTTTGGGCTGGGCTAAAACAGGGGTGAGCTAACACAACTACGGAACAGCATGAGACAGCCTTCCCCCACAACATATGTACTCAGCCCCCTCATTTCAACTGTGGCAATTTGGTGCAACTGCCACGCAAGCTTTGCCTGCAGCCAGTAAACATGGATGTATTTTGTGTGATTCGGTCTCCAATGTCTCTGCCTTGTTTAAGCGAGACAGTGGCGAAACAAACATGTAGTGTCGTGGCTAACTGCACTCAAGTGTGGCTACGAGATTTTTATACCGTCGAGCAACATTTGCTAAGAAGTTTCATGACCCAATGCCCTTTTCTTACACTTACCGTATTTTCCGGACTATAAGTCGCAGTTTTTTTCATAGTTTAGCTGGGGGTGCGATTTATACTCTGGAGCGATTTATGGGTGAAATTATTAACGCATTATTATATCATTTCACATGTTATTTTCACATTAAACCGCAAGAGGCCGTTCTAGACCTGTGTTGATAAAACCACGATGAGTCTGATGTAAGCGACGTACAAGAGGAAGCGCTGCATCTTCTACCTCTGGAATTGGTGGAGTTGCTTTAAAGTGACACCGAGGATGAAGATTTCATTGGATTTAGTGATTTGGAGTGACACTGATGGTTTGGTGAACTTGTTAGCATGTTCTTTATGCTAGAGTTATCTGAATAACTGTTACTTGAACATACCAGGCACGTTCTCAGTTCGTCATTTATGCGTCATGTAATGTTAGCATATCGTACACTTATTCAGCCTGTTGTTCTCTATTTTATTTTTGTTTTAAATTGCCTTTCAAGATGACATATCTGTTCTTGGTGTTTGATTTTATCAAATAAGTGTCCCCCCAAAATGCGACTTCTACTCCAGTGCGACTTATATATGTATTTTCCTTCTTAATTTTTGGCTGGTACGATTTATAATCCGGAGCGACGTATAATCCCGAAAAATACAGTATTTGTAAATGTTTGATTAAACAGAAATAATAATATATTCCAATAATATTGTATTTCCTAACATAACTATTGGCCAGCAGTATCTGAAGAAGAAGCCTATTTGAGAGGGTTTCTTTATTTGTATATATTACTACTCAATCGCCTGAACAGCGTGCGTTCAGCGGACAAGCGAAAGCAATCTGGCAACGTTGAGAACAAGATTTGGCTGACCAATTTGAGCGTATTAGATGATACAATTTTGTTGTTTTGCTCCAACAGGATCAGCGTGATTTTCTTTTTGTCTCACTCTTTCCAAAACAGCACAACAGAAGTTGCCAATCCATTTGACATCAGGCCCTCTCTGGGTCAGTGCTCCATCAAATTCCGCCCCAGCGACAAGATCCACATAGTTACTAGATCAAAGCAAGTGCATGGAGTATTACAATAATCCGGAGAAAAGGGTGGGAGGTGTGTGTGCATAACACATGGAAGATACCTCAATACGGAAGTGGGGTCGGGACCTTCTGGCTGCTGCCTGGATGATAAAAGGAGGATTTGTGCAGGGAACAAAGCAGGAGAGGTGGAGCACCTTGGAGTGACAAAGTGTCAACAACATCCTGCATCGTCGGGTCTGAGACAACGACAAACACACTTGGGGAAAATATATGATTGTTAAGGGGCTGGGGGGGCAAAGGCAATTGCTAAAAACACGGCTATCGATTCTACATTTGGCGGCGCAATGTGCCATCCACCTTGGAAACGGTCACTGCCCATCGCCGTCTGCTCTACGCCGAAGACATTTACTGCAATGAATTCCAATGAAATGCTTGATAAGCCGAGCACTAAAGCTTCGCCTCATTTGCTTTGATCTTGACTCTTAGCGAATTAGCATGAACAATTTTGCTTAACATCAAGCGCTTCAATTGGATTTTTAGACTTGCTTTGGTGGGAATATGTGCCGTCTTCCAAAGACAAGGAATCAAAGGGATGAGAAGGGGAGTTATTCCTTTGTTGCAAAGGCCACTCGGTTGGGATTGAGCTCATCGCGACGCCTCCGAGGAGTCGGCATGCAGTGGATACTATTGATCTGTCTGTGGAAAGTTTCTACTGAGTGATTCTGTGGATGAAGCAGCGATGCATTTTTTAAATGGCTAGCCTGAGTCCAGAATGGACATGTAGCATTTATCTATGCACATAAACCTAATTATAGCAATTCCGCAGTTAGGGAAACATGTCTGACTCCCTTATTTGTGTTTTGAAATGTTTTCGATCACTTAATTGCTATGCGCTTACATAAGTGACTGATGGCCGATGCTAATGGGGAAGTTTTGCAGCACTGATGGGAGGCAGGGGTCCTTCTGAATTGTTATTTCAAATATAGTGTGCAATACTCTTCACATTCCGATTTTCCTCCCTCGCTGAGTGCGCTGTATTCTTAACAGTCATCCATTGTTGTGTCGATGACAAGAAAATAACCTATTTCTTGCCGAGTCTGTCGGAAAAATGATTTTGAAGGTAGACAGAAGAGGCGCAGGATCAATATGTTTCAGGCAACTGCGAGTGTTGTTTTTTTTCTTTCCCAGCTGCATTTCCCCCTTCCTTTTGAGTTGTTTTGACCTTGATCTCCAAGCAGATACGGTTACTCTGCTCCCCAGCTTTCAGCGCTCCGTGATTATCCTGTACGGCAAGAACGATAACCTGTGTGGTAGCCCCCCACCCCCCACCCCCGACGCCCCTCGCTGCTCTCGCCATTATCTTGCCAATCCGCCAGCAGAACAAAAGATGTCACTGCACGGCCATTACACACCTTCATCCTGAGCATAGCCCTCATTATTTTTATTCCCTTGCTGTCGAACCTGTTCGAGATGATAATTGAATTCAAATGAAGAAAAGGCTAAATGAAAAGTTCTCCTCAGTTTCTGCATTGACACAGTTGTTATGGTAATGGTTGTCGTCCTAAAACTACCATAGCAACTGAAATAAAGAAGTTGATATTCCCTCAACGAGAAATTAAACTTCTCGAGTTCTACTCTAAAAGGTGCACAAATGTATGATGGGATATCCAAAACAAACATCTAGCCCGTGTCATCCCCAGATGATTGTTCAAAGAGAGGTGCCCGTCGAGGCGCCAGTAGACAGCAGCACATGTTGTGACAGTTCGTACGGAACGGTTCAATGCATGCGAATATCAAATGATATGCCACAGCCGTGCGACGTTCCGAATGAAAACAAAATCAGCGGGCATTAGCATTTTTCAGCTGTGCTTCAATCGCGGTCGTCTGCGGTCTCTGGTTGTCGTGTCCCTTATGGGGGTTTGAAGGCAGGCAGAGCATAAAGCTACAGCCATGGGGGATACGAAATGGTTTGAGAGCGAATTGTCTCCATGCACTACTGGCTGCTTTCAACCGACTGCTAAGCCAAGCAAAGGGAATCATCTACACTTACATTTGGCTGTGGGTCTGAGTGACTGGCTGACTGCCGGATGCATAATGCTTTCAAGGTTGATGGACAGATTAGAATATTTTTGAGGCAGGCGGCCCAAATAGACAGCTGGCTGCCTAGCTGCCATACACAGATCCTATTATTAGGAAACTATTATTAGATTATTTTGACCAACATTTAAATGAGCCAAAATGAAGTTACATTGACAGTACTATTTTTAGATGATCATCTTTTACCGGTATTTGCCGTCATCATTGTTAGCAAGTGAGAGCCACAGACAAATTGAACATGTTTTACCTCTGCCCATGTGACATCCACTCAGATCACTAATTCGGGGCAGCTTTACAAGTGGGTGTGTATGAGTTTAGGCAAGCAGTAAAGAGAGAGAGGTAATGTGCTATAAAATAGAGGGGGGGGGGCAGAAAAAGAAGAAAAAGAGTGTTCAAGCTGTTTAGTACATTTTAATTCAGATTATTTAAATATCCACCCACCTATTTTGTTTAGCGTCCCAATTAGGAGAGTTGAAGCCTATCCCAGATAACTTTGGATAGGAGTTGAGTGGCACCTTGCCTTGGACACCAGCCAATCTCCAGACACAAATGGACAATTAATTGCTCATACTTTAGGGTCATCAATTAAAATAAGTTTTTGCGTCGGAATCCGGTCTACCCCAGAGAAAACCCTTGGAAACAAGGCAGATTGCATGTGTCGCAAAATATTTTTGCAAAAAAATGCATTAGTTTTGCAGTAAGTTTGTAAAAAAAAAAAAAAAAAAGGATAAATAAAGATACAGTAATATCAGGGCCAATAGATACAAATAGACGGAATTTATTGTTTTCCTTATTCCTGGAAAGGGAGTACAAGTATACACACCACTGTATGGAAGAGGTACCTTGAATTTTCTGTTTGTTATGCGCACCGCTGCTCAAAACAAATGGTGCAAGTTGGACAAGTAATATCAACAGTATCCGTCGTGTTTAGCACGGCCGTGACGGCAGCTGCAACCCAAAATGCATTACATTTTCATTATAACCAGAGCAATGTGGTACACTGCGAGGTGCACTCCTGGTGCACCCCATTTATTCTGAATGAAGAGGTGGCTGCTGCAGTCCAATGACCTCTTATCTGATGGTGTGCGGCTGTCATTGAAGCCATCAGAGTGAAAGGATTAAGCTCGCCTCATATCGATAGAAGTCCTGAATGGACCTAAACACGCACACGCGCGCGCACGCTCACAAACACCCCCCCCCCCCACACACACACACACTACCATACTTTGTACATGTACACACACACAGTAATACACACAGACAATGCGGTCCAACCTTATGGGGGAAAAAAAAAACATTAGAGAGGCGTATTAGGTCAGAGTTTCTGGGTAGGAAGATATGTTTTCATCTTGTGAGCAGATGAGGAGGAAGAGAAAGTCAATAGTGTTCCCTCAACTAGATATTAAACAAATCAGCCGTGGACACCGCTCCATCGCTGGATGTCGATAATACAATGAGATCATATTAAGTGTGCGCCACATAACATTTACAGCATGTGCTGGGGAAGAGCGGAGAGAGTGCTTATGGAGCAGTTAGAGGGCGGCTCCAACTCACTGATCACTACTTTTGAAGCTCTAAAGTAGCGTTCTACAAAGATTTACAATGATACTGAAATTCAAACAACTTGGAGTTCTGTGTTCCTTTTGTGGTAAGTGACTGCAAGCTTTTATGACCTTCAGAAAGCGTATGCGTCTAAAACAAAGTCGGGCCTCCATGCATGACTTCATCAGCACATTAAACATTAATGTGCACAGAAATCCCGGTAGCAGTTGCACAAGTGACGAAATGAGCAGTGTGTTTAATCAATTCAAAACCCAATATCGCCTCAATGACCCCACAACACCAACGGTCTAACCAATCGAAGGCTCCATTTGTCTTTTTATTTCAGCATGCATGGTCATAATTATGTGAAGGCCTGCTATTAAAAGTCCTCCAATACAGAATTTTGTCAAATAAAACCAAATTACTTTTCCAACATGCATAATGTATTTTTTTTTTTTTACTGTTATCCAGCTCAAATATCTCCTAAATTCCTAATATGTAAAATCTCAAGCGTTAGGTGCTTTCCCAGTGACTGTGCCTATCTGACTTTGACATCTAAGCAGTTCAAATATGACATTTGAGGCCAACTCAATTTAGGATGATCTTATTCCAGTTTTGACATGAAAAGCTATATTCAAGCACCTACTGCATGACTGAATGGATTGACGTTTAACGATTACACTAATCCCTCGCTATACCACAATTTCATTTTCTTTGTTGTTTCACAGATTATTTTTCATGCATTTTTTTTTCAGTGCATTGTGTTCTGAATCCTGATCGACTGAGGGACTGCAGACTAATGCCAATGGTCTCCGCGCCTCATCGTTGTCCAGCTTGCCAAATCGCCTACATCACAAAACTCACAATGTCGACGAAACCTTCTTCTTCAGTATTTCTAAAAGCGGTCAGTTCTTTGTAAGAAAACATTTATATTTTAGTTGGGTTTTTTTAATGCTTGGGGCGGAAAAAAAAGGTTTAATCTTTGATTTCAATCAATAGTATTTACAATACAGTATTGAATGAAATAATAATAATTGTAAAAAAAAAATCAAGATGGCGACTTCACATATTTCACTCATCACGGGTTCTTTTACAAACGATAAACGAGGGATTACTGTACTTTGTCTAGCAACGTAGAGCTTCTAGTTAATCGTGACTTAAAAATATCTCACTGAAAATAACATTAACCATTCTGAACAGTCATATGAAGTGGATGTAAACAGCACATTCAAAAAAAAAAGAGACAAAGAGAAATAATTTGAAAATTCCCCACCATTAATGTCACCTGTAAGATGTAAAATTCAATTGAAAAGAATGAACTTTCTTTTTTGGAGGGGGGGGGGGAATAAATATAAACCACCAAGATGAGGTGGTTGCACAAGTGTGCACTCTCTTATGACTTGGGACGTGGCTGTGTTTCCAATTAACCCATCACATTCAACCACGGGTTAAATGAGTCTCTGCACATACATATATTAAAGTGCCACTGATTAACGCCAAGCTGTTCTAGTACATTTTTCCTGACATTTTTTACTCACATCTCACAGCACAAGCCGCTGACTCCAGAGAGCTTCCATAGATCTCATTGTTCAAAGGTATCAGCCACAAAATAATTTCCAACACATTAAATATCTATAGACAAGAAAGTCCTAGACATGATCTCCGTTGTTTTTATGAATTCCCTTCTAAAAAAGTTTTCTTTTTTTCAATTAAGTTGTTAGGTTAGAGCTCATGTGAAATTTCAGGAAAGCGTCATCAAAACAAACTGTATCAATTATTAAGGTCATTATTAAAATTCACTGTTTTTTTTTTTAATAGAAAATTGTTTTCTGGCATTTCAAACTATTTGATACATATTTCTGGTTTTTGCTTTATCTGTTCAACTCATTCAACAGCAACAAATCTTCTGGGTGAAGTTTGTGGAACTTGTTACAACACCGATGCATTGTTCATGATGTGGCCATTACCACTCGCTGTCCTTTATTTCAATAAAAAACATCTCCAAAAGGAGAAATATTGACGGAGTCAGAACCTGATGGTGTCATAACTAATAACTCAGCATCTTCATTTACCATCCATAATTCACTCCAGCAAGGCACTTACTGTCTTGGAATAAATTGGAATACTTAAGCAAACATATATATGCCTCGTGGCATTTAAATAAGTAATACATCTACCTCCCAAGTGTTCTCAGTTCGGGGTGAGGGGGGTGGGTAAGGAGGGGTGCCATCCGGTATACAAGTTTGATGCGGCGCTCACCAGAATGAGTGTTTTATTTTTCATGCTTTTACCATCCATTAGCTATGTTTTGAGTCAGGTTGACACACTTTGAAATACGGTTATTCCAATTGAAGTCAAACTGAACATTCATTTGGCATGCCTCCAATACTGGATGCAGCGATGCATATGGACCTTCCTTTCTGCCGGATGTTTGCATGCATCCCTGACAAGATCCTGGAAAAGTATAGTTGTGTTCACCGGAAAAGCCTCACTGGACACCGTATTTCTCGACAATGCTCGACACGTTCTTTATTAGAGTTGAACTTTTGCTCTTATGGGCCACTTCAGTTTAGCAGCTTTTAAACAACTCCGAGCTGTAAACTTTGCAAATGCTTATTATGAATGAACAACTTTAGAATTTGTCTTTATCTTTCTGTGCATTGGCGTGTAACTATCATGTCTGTTCCTGAGTGGATTTTCTCTGGGTGGTCGTGTTTCCAAGAACATTCCTAGAACATGTATTAAAAGTTCAGTGAGGATTCTAAATTGTCCTTTGGTGTGAGTATCAGCAATCCCTTTCAGAAGTCCAAAGTCATGGCAAAGTGGGTGGAGAGAATCTCCGAGACCGACACTGAGGTAGTTTTCTGGGAAGTGAAAACAAATGGTACTGTTTGAAACAATAAATGCAGGTGTTCCCAATGAAAAGGGGTAAAAAAAAAAATAAGTGGGAACATTTTTTTTAAATGGTTGGCAAAAAGGTTCATGGCCCACAGATGAAAATGACCTTTAATTAGCTGGAGAAGGCCAAGCAAGTTATATGGATACCCATATTGCAAGGTAGCACATGTGACGTCACTCCTGCACATGCACAGCCAGCCCACCTGAGCTTCTCATTGCAGCCGCACACTCACACAGACCTATTCTGGAAAATGAATCAATCGTGCGTTATTTCCTTCAGCCTTTCAATCGTAGATTATTTGTGCATTAATTCAATTAAATCGTTTCCGTAGCTGACTTTGTCGCGCGATTGTGCTTTTATCAAAATGTGGATACAATTAATCCATGGCTCCAAATGAGTCAGGGAAAACTTGTTTTCCTCCAGCTTGTTGGTGATGCGGTTGCACCGCAAGGTATTGTGTGCATATGCTTGCTCGGTGCAAAAAAAAAAAAAAAAACCCGAAACAAAACAGCCCCCCCGCCACCCCCCAAAAAAAGCACCTTTGAGTGAAATACTCCGTGTGCAGACTCTGACATTTAGAGTGCCACTGCCCCCTACTGTAGTGGATGTGCAATTACATGTAATTCTAGTACGATTTAAAAAAAACAAAACGAAAAAAAAAAAAGTTCTCTAGGATCATACTCCCCTTGGCCCCAGTTGGAATGTCAGACGCCCCCCAACCCACCCCTTTTTGACAAGGACTGCTGTAGACAAACTAACACTCACTCTCACATTCACACCTCAGGGCAGTTTAAAGGTTTCTTTAAAGCTAAGCATGGGTGAGAACATGCAAACAAAAAAAGTCGACCTTTTACCCTCCATAGTCAGGACTGAGAGGTGCATATGTTAACCGCTAATTTGTATTTCATATTAAACATTTGCTGCTCAAAATGCACTAGTGGTTGTTTACACATCACTTTAAAATGTAAGACCATTTGAGTGACAATTGGTAATGTTATTAAAGTAAAGTATGGAATGTTGTCAACATTTTGGGGGACACCTTGTAAATATATCACATATAAAAGGCTATTTTGAGACTGAAACGGTAATGAGTTGTTTGTTCTTGCATTATTTGCTCTTCTTTTTGGAGTGTATCGTGGGTCATCGATAATAATTTGCAACACTAGAAATGCTCGAACACTGCTTGATTGCCCCTTCAGGTGCGAATTGCATTTTCCCCCCTCCTCGGAGTCACCCACTCGCTCAGACTTCTGATATATTCACACAGCCGACTCCTCTTTTTTTTTTTTTTTTTTTCAAATGCTAATGACGAGCCGTGCTGAAAGCCTTAAATTGGGCCACGCAATTCAGCCTGTGGTGTTTGGTGAGTCCTCGCTCATATTGGAAATCGTGGTATTTCCCCCCCCCCCCCCACACACACACACACCTCCACCACCACCCTTTGCTTCTTGTCTTTTGTGTGCTCTCCGTAATAGGCACAGATGTTCCTCTTGCCTCACACAAGGCCACTCCTCCCCCCACTTCCCCCCTCCCCAATCGCCACCTTGTATGCGGACGGCTTGCACCTGCCCCAGTAACTCTCCCTCTGTCTCCCTCACCCTCTCACCAAGCCCTCCATTCTTTTCTTTTTTTTTTCTTGCCTTTCCATTACTCTCCAACCACAGCCGCCAATTTTCGACGCCACTTTTCAGTCACTTGATTGTTTAAACAGTGAATTGGGGCAGACTGACGAAGGCGAAGCGAGATCAGGTTGGGTGCACAGCATTAAAAGGAAGGGATTTTTTTTGTCATTTTGGGTGAAAAGAGGCAGGCGAGCTACTCTTTACTCCAGCTGGACAGAATTTGGAACTTAATACCCTTGTAGCAGCCAAACCTCAAAGCTGATGGGGCATTTAGGCTGCCTGACTCCCATTGGACAAGTGGATTGAAGTGTGAAAGGGGGTAAAGTTGTCGCCCGGGCTTAAAAAATTGGACCAATGTGCTGTTCCCCGCACCCCCACTACCCCTGTGGTGTCTTGTGATTTACTGTCATCTTCAAATGGGCTTTTCAAACTGAGTGTCCAAATTTGGTCTCTGTGGGGATTTGTCTTGGGGGGCTGGGGGGGGGGGGAGAAAATCATATTCCGCTCGCTGATGTTTTTACAGCAAAGTACATCTGATACATATCTTAACCGCCTTGAAATGAAGCCACGGCAGGTGCCACTGAAGCCTAATGCTACGTTGGCAATGACTTATGCTTGGAAGTTAAAGAAAAGACATTTTAGCGCTAACAATTCTGTAATAGCAGTGAGAAAGGCAGTATTCCTTCAAAGTAGTCCATTTCTCCCCCCTAAAGTTAACACTCAGACCGCGATGCCTTAGTGATTGTGGAATTTGTTTTCTCAGGAAAATAACACTGCCCGCATGCCTGACTGCATGTGTGCCGCTTCTAAAAAAATACTCATCAGTTTTCGGTTGTCAGAATTTTATTTCATACAAGTGAAAAGAGGAGATGGAGTTTGTGTCATGCTGAGCCTTTTTTGGTATTGCTGCCGCTTAGTGTGCCAGCAGCAGGCCAAATAATTGGTCATTACTGTGCACGAGAACTCAGAAATCAGGGTCGTCGTTCCTCCTCTGTAACACATTTGTTTTAATGCAATCTCCGCCGCCATTGAATTTTGGGAGTGAGGAATGCTTAGACAGCAGAATGGAAGAAAGACGTGAGAGTCTTCTTTATTCATTTCTTTGGTTGTGACCGAGCACACACCACAGCCAATACTTTGATGCATTAGACAGGTTTACAGTTCAACAGAGACCTCTTTTATTGCGTGCTTTCACTGAGTGCATCATCGCTTCATCGTAACTTACCCCAGACCTTGGCCTGGCTTGGCCTTGTCACCTCGGTTTTGACGTCACTACTGTGATGTAACAAAACGTTTGAATATTTTTTTATTCTCATGTGGAATGAGGTGGTGCATGAGCATTCGTTTGAGCTGTTTTATCAGTTAGCACTTATGCAGCAGTTTTTCAGGGGAATTTAGTTGAGCAGACAATGTACATTTGGGGGTTATTGGAAAACTCTAGATAAGCGGTTTGGATAAACGATGGACGGATGGACAATCTACTTTATGAAAATAATCAACCCAAAACTTTACTCCTTTTTTGACAAAATATAGCACCGTATGTGTTAAAAAAGCATTGGTTATCAAACTCACTCACTCACTCACTCGCATCAAATTGAGTGCAGTGCCTCACTTCAACTTGTAATTGAGGTGCTTTTGATTGAATACAGTCGGCGTGTAATAATTGTCCAAAATATGTTGTCGTAAAGATCAACTTGTTTTTGTCCGAAAGAACAACTTGAGGCTATTGGAAGTTAAGCTACATGGTAGGACACATACATGCCATTACTGTTATAGAATATAAGTACGTGTAACTATGGTACACAATTTTAAGTTTCTCATATGTGAAATTAAAAAAACAACAACAAAAAAAAAAGAAAAGAAATTGCCTATTCATCATTCATACATCCATTTTCTGATCCGCTCTGTCCACACAAAGGTCGCGGAGTGTGCTGGAGCCTAGACCAGCTGCCTTCGGGCAGTAGGCGGGGGACATCCTGAACCGGTTGCCAGCCAATCGCAGGGCACACAGAGACAAACAACCATCCGCGCTCACACTCACTCTCACACATAGGGACAATTTAGAGTGTTCAATCAGCCTGCCATGCATGTTTTTGGAATGCGGAAGGAAACCAGAGTACCCGGAGAAAACTCACACAGGCACGGGGAGAACATGCAAACGCCACACAGGAAGGCCGGAGCCAGAATCGAACCTGGTACCTCTGCACTCTGAGCCCATCACGCTAACCACTGGACCACCGGGCCGCTCCCTATTCATTCTACATTCTTTAAAACATGAATACAATGTTTGCACTCCGTGACCAGAACATTCACATTGCTTAAGGACAATGACAGGCAGACACTTTTGTATGAAATACACCCGAGATCAGACTGCAATATGGGATCAATGTTCATTGATCGTTATTTCCCCCCCACCATTCTTCCACAATTGTTTCCAACTGGAAAAGTGTAATGCTAGCACACGTTTTGCCGAGCACAGGGAGACAGAGCACGGCGCAATTATTCAGCCTTCCGTGAGCTTGTTTGATTGCTTCTCTCAAAGGGCAGAGCCTTGCAGTAGCTTGCGTGCCGCTGGATAATTAGTGTTGTGATACAGGATCACCACAGGGGTCCCGTTTGAGAAAAGCCACATGCCACTTTGGTCAGTTTGGCTTGATGCACGCCAAAAAAAAAAAAAAAAAAAAAAAGTGCACTCAATCAAGCGCATTATAGCAGGTTGCAGGCCATTTGATCACATATATATGCTGGCATATGTAGGAAAAGACCACTAGTTTCTGTTTGAGTGAGAACATCAGTACTTTTTTGAGCTGCGAATGATGCACTACAGGAAAATAATAATATCTGTTTTCATTTTTAGACGCTTAATTGCTTGAGTAGTTACTTTCGTGGTTAAATGTAGCATATCAATTGGATCATTTTATAAAATGCATTGAAGTAAAATGCTCCTCAGGTAATTGGATTCTCAGCTGGACCAACATTCACTCAAGTTAAAATTGTCTTCTGACTGTATGGAGAGCGTTGGCTTTTTTGTACAATTCTGCTTCTTGAGATGCTTCCAGAAGACGGACCAGCTTCACCAAAGGATGTTAAGACAAGAATAATCATTGCTGCAGAACCAGATAGGAATACCCCAAGGCTCAATATGAGACACACTTATTTTTAGCCTTTTTATTAATGATCTACGTGAAAGCAATCCAGTGGCTGCCTGTCAGCTTTATGCTGATTATACAGTAGTTTGCACTCATCTTCATGTATCATAGGGTTAAAAAAAAAAACAAAGACAAAAATGGCAAAAGATGTTTTTGGATAGGCTGTATTTTAAGTGTCCACTTTGAGGTTCATGAGAAGACATTTGCATGATGTGATTAGGTGATCGACATTTTCCTCGGATATCCCCGTGTCACATGGCACATTTGCAAAGTCTTTGCAGGCCCAAATGAATATTGAGTGTTCTTTCTCTTTCTGTCTTCCAATTAATGAATAGATGTTGGTAATTATTTGACCAATGCCTCTCACTCTCATGACACGTCCCATATCCATCACTAAGTTAAATATAAATTAAAATCAATGGCGCCGGCAGACTCTTTGGACAGTGTCAGTGATGCCCATGCATGGGCCCGTGCAGGTCTGAATAACAACTATTGATCCTCCTTGAGCAATATTCTCTTTTATCAGCACCCACCCCTCTTCTGCATGCAAGATAAGTGTTGCTCCTCTTTCTCACAGTCGCAGAAACAGACAGCCATCGACTGAACCGCATCTTGTTTCTTCTTATCACCCCAGACCATAATAAAGAATTCAAAAAGAAAAACGGCAGAGACCAGGGAGTTGCGGGCGAAAAAGGCAGCTTTGTCACCAATAAAAACAGTTAATACAATTTATACTTCAGAGAGCTCCCTTGCTTGTCCCTCGCCCTTTGCTTGCCCTGTGCTTGGTGGCCTTTGAGTAAACAATTCCTTGGAAAACAAATGGCTCCCTAAATTGTTGTAAAAAGGGGCCTCGGCGGTGCTGGTGGCGGCGGCGGCTGGATCCGACCGGAGGCCCCAGCAGCGAGGGGAGCGCAGATAACGTGCGTCAGCAAACATTGACTGGGCTTTATCACAATGAGCTTTCTGTGTTGGAGGAGCTAAAGGGCTGGCCAGCTAATCAGCCTCCACAGAGAGCGCGCATTCCTACGGGTCAGGGCCTCAGGCTTGTAAGTGTGTGTCTTTGCGTGCCTGTGTGAAGAAAAAAAAACTCCTGCTCCCTACAACCAATGACTAAAGGGCTGTTTACATTACACCGTTTCGAACTATACATGTATAAAACCTGCATCATTTTGGCTGTTTAGTTACACCACCACAAAATGAAGGTAGTTGTACTTAAATCAGTTTAGACACGTGTTAATTTCTGATCCCATTTGACCTGAGTTGCTAACCAAAAACAGCAGCACACTACACAGTCTCCTGGAAACGTTCAATGATGTACTTACCACATGGGCAGTATAAAAGATCATCTTTCACGATATACTATCTTTCTTGGCGATTCCACAACATCCTGACCTGTCAAGCCTTCACAATGTTGTGTGTGTCAATTTTTGCTCCACGTCTTATTTGTTTTTCCGAGTTTGCATCTGTTTTTAACATTTCGTGGTGCGTCTCCATTATAATTTTTATTTTGTTTTGATCCCCAGTCTCACTGAATTTGAAATTAACAACATCTGTCAATATAAGCCCGTGGCGTTTGAGTGTGCGTGTTCTGAAGTGAGTGGTCACTCTCGGTTGCCTCGGAACAGGGTGAGGGTTTACAGCCAAGAACATAGCGGGGAATGAAGTTTCACACAGGCAGGGAGGCTTTTGCTCTCGTAACGACATCGGAAGAGAAGGCGCACTAAAAGCACTCGGGGTGATTCCGCTTCGGCTGCAAACTTTGCCTAAAGGCATCTTTTCATCTCAGTTCACGACTCCACAGTTTGGCCCCCTTGTGTCTCTTTAAGTGTTTTCTGCGGCGGCACAGCAGCTCTGAACTGTTGCAAACCTCAGTGCAATAACACCATGTCTTGTCTCCCTGCTGCTGCCTCAGGAGGAAGAAGGGTTGTGGTGAGGTGTGGGGGTGGGAGTCGACGGGGCGGGAAATCCACTCACATGCAGCTCCATGTCATAGCCAACAGATGTCAGCCTTTTCAGCAAATTCAAATGCCTTTAAAACAAAACAGAAGCGATCTAAGTGCCTTAAAAACAGTTACATCCAAGGACTGTTCTCCATACACATATAGTATGTTCCAGCCCAAAATTGTCTATGAAATGATGAGCTACTGAGCTTTTCAAAATGTTTTATGTGGCTGTTTGACATTCGTAAATGAATGATTAAGGCTTTATTGGGTTTTTTTTCATAAAAATAAGGAATGTGAGGTTTAAAAAAAATTTTTTTTAGTTTTACACTGTTTTGAGATAAAATAGTGCTCTATACTAACAAGCATGTACGTATATTTGTATGTATGTATGTGTATGATCATTCTTCTGCAGTTTTTGTCTTTCAGAGTTTCGAGATTCCTTCATGACGATTGAAAGAACAACAACACAATGGTCCCAACCCTGTGAAAATGTCGTGGGGAACAGACAGTTCTCAGTACAATTTCAAGCTCCCTCTTAAATCGGACCCGTTGTACGATAAAAAATACACACAATTCAGACAGTTTCACATTTTCAAGGTTATTACTATCACCGGTAATTCACTTGCATAAACATAAATTGGTAAAGTAGACAATTCCATTTTAGAAGACGCGGGTCAAATTTGACCCGGAACAACCTCCCTGCACACAAACTTTGAAGCATCGGAACAAAATAAATTTTTGGGGGGTGCATTTTGCATAATTTTAGGAAAAGTCATCACATTTCAGGGTGAAAAATGACATCTAGGATATTTTTCCTGCTATCAAAACAGGTCAAATTTGACATATATATATTAGAAATAACAATGTTTGCGGGCCTGGGTTTATTTTAATATGCATCTTGTATGTTCATTGGATTTTCAATTGATTCTTCAAGGAAGAGTCTTTTTTTCATCATGCCCCACAGGGGAGGCCAGAGACCAGGGTCAGACAGCGTAAAGCCCCCACCCACACACAATGCCGAGGAACCCTTGTGTCCTGCTCAAACCTGCTTCATCAAACTCTCCGATGACATGGAGTCTTGAACCCTGGCCGCGTGGTCGGAAACAGCCTCCACATAATTTATTCCACCTTTCTCTCCCACATGCAAGCAAATATTGGAAGTAACATGTCAGTGCTTTGAAATGATGGCTGCTCAATCCTTACAATGCATGACCCTGCCTGATTAATCCTGTTTATGCGTCAGGATCGGGATAACTCCAGGGGAATAGCTGCTATCCTTATCATATTTATCCAGTGATGGAAAATTACTGTCCAAATTTGCTTTACATACACACGCATTGGTACAGTGAGTTTTGAGTTGGGCGGAGAAGAGCTAAGATGTGAATTTTTCCCTTGTCAAAAACAAACAAACAAAAAAAAACATGAATGAAAATCCAGAAGATGGCTACTAACTGGAACAAGATAATTCCTGACAGATAAGCATTTTCCAACCTATACAGTCAGGACTACTTATAAGGACCCATTTCCGATGGAAATAGAGTCCATCATCCAAAGTTACCATTATGGGGGCTGTAAACTTATCTTTTTTTTAAATTTTTTTTAAATCATGATCTCAATGGAAAAAAAAGAAATAATTGATTAGAAAGGTTGAATTTGGATAATTTTAAGGTCCTACTTAATCATTCTTCAATTTGTCATCCTGGCAGATCTGTCAGGCAGTCAGACCCTTAAAACAAACCTTAAAACACAAGTGAGACTGGAGTCAAGCAGAGTTGTCAATTTGTGGACAAGGAGAGTGAACGATTGTAATCCATGAGTCTCTCAGAACAGATCTGAAAAAACTTCGCTGGTCTCCCCTCTTTATTGGGAGTGTCCTGTTACAAGAACTTCTAAAGAGGTGGGGAAACATACGCAATGTATTCCTAAGTAATTGGAGGAGTCATGCTGACGGTGGGTGAAAGCAGCTGTGGACGCATCACGGGCTCGCCGTCCAGAGGCTGGTATCTTCACTTCTTCTTTCTCAGAGGCTGTTATCTTCACTTCAAGGCTGCGAATGGGAGCAAGCTGGTCTCTTCAGAATGATAAACTACTTTGATTTGCACACTGTGTACTTTTCCCATTGCTATGTACTTAAATGAAGTCCTTGCATACCTAAAAGCAGAGAGTGATGAATTGTATGCAATTTCTCTTACACAAATGAATATAAAAAGAAGTTAACTACTGTGATCAGTAAAATGCAAAACAATGACTTCTCAAACCTGACTTTCATAACTGCTGCCATACACACTGCTTCACTTGGGTAAAACATACCATTTAGAATCATGGCCAAATAGTTCAACATTTTGCAATGATACACGTGGAATCTCCCAAACGCATATCGGAAAATGTGTCACGGTCCAATAAAACTAATTTTTAACTTTTTAACCATACTTTTAAAAGATATTTGCCCATCAACAAAAGACACCAAGACTGACACTGAAGTGGTAGAAACATCATACTTTGAGGCTATTTTTTTTTTTAGCCAATGTTAGCACAAAAGTGTTATATAAGTAAAGATGTATTGCAGTGAATGTCAAAGTGCCATCATAATATGGAACTGGGAGGTTGGGATGCAGAGGTCCTTGCTAGCCAGACTACCAAGGTGCCCTTAAACAAGGAACTGACATGCCTCAACTTCTCTTGGGTGCAGCACCACTCAACAGCCACCGCACTCAGACACCAATCGTCCATTGATAGCGTTTCTGTGAATGCAATGAATAAATACAATGAATTTCTTCCTACTCCCAAAGAGAAACATACTTGAGACTTTCAAAGCAAATACACTACATATTTGCTTCACACACATTTCAGGAGCTTGTGTTGCAGCGGTTGGTTTTTCCCTTGCTGTGAGCATTATAAGGTTCCAGCATGGAGTCCTGCACGCACACGCGCACCCACACCAAGTAGCTGAGTGTGTTTCTTCCAGGCAAGAGCTTGTCAGAGAATCTAAGAGGCAGGCAGGGAGGCACAAGGTGGAGACCTCTTCAGATGTGGCTGCTATTAACAGCGTTGTGATGTGCTCATGTTTACCTTCTCTCACAAGGCTGCTACTCGGGGCTATGTGTGAAGCTTGGGACCCCTCTTTGAAGTGAACTTGATCCCTGAGTATACTCTGTTGGTAATTGCACCTTCTCTTTTCGTCTCTCTCTCACCGAGATTCGATTTGGGATTTGAAGGATACGTTGAGAGATTTGATTGATTTAGGCTATGTATGCATTTGACAATAAATGAATGAATAGACATGTCAAAGATTTTACAAACTCTCCCCATTAAAACATATTTTTTAAGCTGTTAAGTGTGCACCAAAGCAACAAGTGCTGTGATCATCTTGACCTGATTTTTCGCAACTCCTGTTTCCATGCCAGAGTTTTATCTGTTGTAGTTGTTCCAGAACGTGGCTGTAGCTAGTCTTCTCTTGTCTGATATCAGTTTGCACTTCTTTTGATAGTGAATCAACAGTGCCGATGCTGGTCTGAAGGCAAGTAAGTTGACTCCATCATTCAACATTTGCTTCAAGTCGCGATGACTCATCAGTCACAATCAATCCTGCACTGCCGACAGAATTCAGAATGTTCAATTAATCGTTTTTGCCAGACCCTCATCAATTGTACGGGCATGGTAAATGTATGATGAATACGGTAATGTTGGTGTATAAGGACGCTCTCAGATACCTCTTAAAGTCCCAAAGGTGGGAAAGCATGAGCTAAATTGTCATGTTCCCACCTTGAATTTTATATATACAATACATTGACATGCAGGCTAACTGAGTCTGGGAACTGTATGACTAATACTTTATCTTACTGCTACTGCTACATGCTATTTATACAATTTCATAAGGTCTCTGACTGGGCCAACATGAAGTGAGGCAAGACATTCCTCCATATTGAAAAAAAAAATTATTTACTCAATTTTATTTCGTCAAGTGGTTGCACAACATATTCAACACAGCATTATTTTCCAGAGCACTTTTTGGAAACATTGCAACCAACAGTTGTAGTGTATGTATTTTAATCCTTCAGGATACATCTGTCTATTCATATTTTTTTATGTTTGTCTGTATTTTCGGTGTCTTTTTATCTGGACCTCAAGTCTGTCAATACTTTTACAATCATAATCACACGGAATGGATGAAGAAGCAAGAGAAGCAACAAAGGGACTGTTCATAATGCATTCGTGTTTAGCACCGTTAAAGATTAAAAAAAAAAAAAAAGCTTTTTGTTTGTTCACTCACTGTCTGTCAATAAAGTAGCCATAATAGCCCTTGTTTTAAATTACCTTTTTTTTCCCCCTCCCCTTCTTTTCTTTCCTCAATGTTTACTCCATCAGCTGTCAGAAAACGTGCACCGTGTTCGGTGGCGTGCAGCATTGAACACCTGTGTTTTGCTGTAATGACTTTGATTACACACCTTCTATGGGCTGTTGCAGAGAGCACCAATTTAAGACTCTACACATTTTGATTGCCACTAAAAAGGGGGTAGAGTGGAAAAAAAAAATCACTTTCCAGAATATTTGATTAGTTGTGTGTTTGTGTGGAGGTGTCTGTGTTGAAATACAATGCATCGGGGACGCATATTGAACTGCGAAGGCCTCTACTTTCCGCGATGGCCACTGGTCTGCATCCACACGTGTGACAATCCGTGCGGGGACTCGTGGTCACTGATGCCTGCTCCCCCAAAAGATGCCTGAAGCTGCCTGATTCGGAACAAATGCTCACAAACAGGAACACAAACACACCAGAGGGACCCGCCTTATTATGCTTCCGTGTGTTTTTGTGCTATTCTCAGGTGTGGAGCTGTGTCGGGGTAGCACGAGCAGCCATGGGCATCTCCTGGTTCACAATGCTCGTCAGTAAACTGACAAAACAAAGATGCTTTTCATTCTGTTCCTCAAAGAGCAACCTCTACCAACTTGCCTCTTTTTTTCCGGTAGCCTTTATCTTCACTCTGTGTGTCTTTCCACTGCTCCCCCTTGTCTAGTTAGAGGGCATCTATACCGTTCTCTGCCGACGGGAGAAACCTGTATTTTATCACTGCCACATATGGAGAAAGGCATTTTCCTCCCAAAGGGAAAGCTGACATGCAATTACGAGCCCCAAACATCCGTCACAAAATATATAGCATCCTGTTTTTGACATGTACGGCTTTATGATCTCCAATGTGGCGCAATTGTATTACATCTACTTTTTTTTGGAGGGGGGGCGGGTCCATTTATTTCGTCAACATACTGTTTAAAGTATTTTTTTATACATACCGGTATATATTTTTGGATGTCAACAAAAAACATTCAGGAAGTCACAATTATCCAGAGGAGATGAGCTGAAATAGCTCTTGTAATAAATATATATTTCAAGGTCCTCGGTTTCACTTCCAAACAACATTTGCCTTTTGGTTCTGTCATGTGTTTTTGCTCGCAAAGATCATACAAACACACCTGTGATTAGCTGGGCTAAATTGCAGACAAATAAATTAAAGGAGTAAATGCACAAGATTGCAGATGACAGCTCCGTGAGATGTCTGGAAGCAGTTTCTTCGGTCGTCATATAAGCCGGCTGGTGCTCCATCAGAGAGCGGGAGGGGCGAGGTAAAGTGGGACAGATGTGGAGGTTTACAGAGGCCACCGGTGGGATAGTGAGAGTGATGGCGTAGAGGGGCTTGTGGGACAATAAAGCGGGGGGGTGGACAGAGGAGGCCGGTGTTCCACCTTCCCAACATTTGAACCGATCTTTCATAAAAGAAAGGTGCCCTTTATCTCGCCTGTTAGGTGGCAGAGTTACACAATGGACAATTAGGTGAAAATCCGTATTAGGATACGTTTGGCCTTGTCATACGTCTGCATGCTTCTGAACGTCATTCTAGTTTCTAGTTTGGAAGAAAGTTACCACTCATTCCATAGGAGATTGGATGAGGCAACCCTTCTCGGTGTGCTGGTGAAACCAAGGACGACTGTTGGTTTAAAACTTTAAAGAGCCACCTGCAAAACAAAAAATAGCCTGGAAAGAGAAGAGCAGACCTCTTCAAAGTGAAGAGACATAAAAGTGCGTTTTGAAGTCTCCGGTTATCAATTCCCGAATCATTGAAGGGTTGGATCAATAACTGCCCTCTTAAATTTCAGGACGAGCCTTTGAAGCGAGCCGTGGGGTTACAGTAGATGTATAATACAACACTTTTTGTTTTCCTGGAACTGCTGCTCCATAGACTCCACAAACTCAAGATCAGTCTTGCCAATATTTGTATTCCCTGCTGTCTTCCATTCATAACTAATACATCCATTTTCTTTCTTGGAATAAACACCTTGTGATAGCTGAGCTGTATTTCCAGATGGACCATGATGGACTATTATAGAGAATTAAAAAAAAAGCATTTTGTTTCTTTGCCGGTAGACTGTTATTTTGCTTGATTGGTGTTTAGTTTTTTCCTGGATGAAACATAATTGAATGCTGCACCTGGCAGAGCGCAGCAGACCTTCCGTTGCTCATAAGCATTTACAAACATAGAGAATTCTTCAAGGGGAAAATTGTTTTCTGTTCAAAGTCAACAGGTGGAACCATTAGGGAGTCGTATGATAATCATAGCAATCATTTCTCCTTGCAATTAGAAGTATTGATCATTTGCGCGTTATAACAAACCCGAATTGGCTTTGCTGATCTTACTCAGACACATCTGTGGCAAATAGCGGTCTGAACTTATGGACACTTGCATCCAGAACAAGAATTTGCCTGTTCCCGTGGTGACAGCTACGTAGGCGGCGGGGGTCTTCTCCCTACCCGGCAATTTGCGTGACCATGTATACTGCAAGCTGGGCATCTACTGCAATCCGCACAACCTACGCCAAATGCCAAAGTCTGTCAGTCATCAGAGACGCTGTCTTAGGTTATAGCTAGAATACAGAAAGCATCAGATGTGCGGGGCTCGAGTTTGGCGGCTTGTCGCAACAACACACAACCACTGACAGCCGCAAATTGTGACAGGAGGTCTTCAGTCGGCCCTGACGTGCACAGTGTTAGGTGAGGAAAGGCGCACATTTTAATTAGTTTTCGCAGCGGTGGAAGAATACGTCATCGTGCTGCAGAAAAAGTCATGCTCAATTACTGCCATACTGTTTTTTTATTGTTGTGTTTTATATTCATGGCCTAAACAGATTCAAACGGGATCTGGTTGAAATGTCAAAGGAGTGTTCCTGAGTACGGAGAAAAAAAAATGTACTGTACAACATCTTTGCGCTTCTCTTCCCCTTGCGCTCACATTGTAGGCGAACATGAGATAGAAAACCACTACACACCCCACCTGTCAGATTTTTGCCAGAGTAACATGAGACATGCTTGAAATTTGAAGCTTAAGACTAATTTATGACTTCCCACCTAACAAGAATTTATGCAAATAATTTACAAAATGGTCGAAAACAATAGGAAAAAAAAAACTCAATGGACTCAGTCGTAATAGGAATATGAATTACTTCTTAAGTTGAAGTGACTCTATTGGATTGGTCGCTACCAGCAATATAGTTCAATGCAAAGTATACAGGCTTTGTCACCCTGAGGTTCAGTCCAGTCGTCACATCCACTCACTGCTTCTGTCAATGGTTCGCAGATGTTTACCAGAACTGGGGGGGTTGTCTTGGGGGCATTTTAGTTCACTGCACTTTGTTGTCCATACATCTCAGCCACCTTTAAAAGTGTTGTGGACCAAGCCTCTATGTCCCAGCAGCCCTCAGGTCAACCACAACACTGACTCACTCACTGCTTGTCAATGTGTCAAGGTGCACGCAGGCGTGCGCAAAAAGGATGGGAAGCTTGAGATGTGAGGCGGGAGACATATGAAAGGCTTGTATGTCTTCAAGATGGTGGTCAAAGATGGCCGACTAATACATGGACCACATTATGCTCTGCCTTGAGACAAAGAGCAGTCCAGTGGAAATGATATGACCCCTCTGGACCTTCTGTCATGTGACATCTTTCTTTACAATGCTTGCATTCCTACCGCTCCTGTCCCAGGAAAATGATAATCGATGTTTTAGTTTTTACTTTCACTTGCAGATGTATTGATACACCTAAAGCATGAGAAAGTGGATTTTTTTTTCAATTAAATTTGGAGTCATTATGGAAAAAATATTTTTTGCAATAAATAAAAAATAAACTAATATATATAATTTTTATAAGGTGCTTAGGTATGGGTCAATGGACCAAAACATGTTGCTACCTATCTGAATAAAGGTTAGGGATCCAGTATTCTTTTTGACAGTCGAGTTAATTTTTCTTCTTTGACTGTTTTGCGGTTATTAATCAATTTCAAGGGTATATGACTGCTTCCCAAATACCGAAACTCCAAATACTGCAATTTACAACACATTTGAAATTGGACTCAACAATACTGAGATAAGGCCTACTCGTATTTCCTAAATGTTTTCTTGGTTTGTATTTTCCACATTTCCACTGTCAGTACCGTAAATATAGCTTGGAATAGTATTTGGTTAGATTTATCATTTGCAATATTTTGAATTTTAACCACCTAGATGGAATTGAATTGTATCTTCTTAATGAACAAACGTCCCTGTCCAAAAAAAGTATGTACTACAGAGAAAATATTTTTTTGGCAACAACAACAACAACAACAATAATAATAATCATAATAATCATAATACTCATAATAATAATAATAATAATAATAATAATAAAAGAATAAGGATTATTATTGATCTTTAATGCTCCTAAGGACATTTTGCAATTTCTTATTGGCTCATAATTTCATCTTAATGACAAAAAACAGAAACACCTGTCAGTCTGTGAAGATGTACTGATTTTAATGAAAATTGTTTGGCTTCTGAGGAACACTGCCATCACTGAGGGTAATACACGTACCATCAATTGTCTTGATGGAAGTTAGCTCTCTATTCAGACCCATTCTGGCGACAACAGTTCTCAAATCCATTCTGCATAAAGCAAACATTTTCATAACAATACATAAAATGCCATGCCTTCATGGGAGTATGGCTCTTTCTAAAAAGTCTGTTTCAATTCACAGCAAAGCACACACAGATGTGTCGGACAACTTGGGGCAGATGTAGTAGTAGACATCAATGCATGCCCTCTTTCAATTCAGTCGAGGCTACTGTCCAAAGAGGATTAGGAACAGCTTCCAAGTGTCAAGGCAATTACAACAATGACACCAGGGTGGTTTGCGGGGGGTTATGGCTGATGCTGTGTTCAATGTCTGCAGAGATGAGCGCCTCCTGCCTAACACTTGTCACCGCCCACATCCCAGCTCCATCTGTTCCCCTCGCTGTCATGCATCAGATTCGACTCCTTCTTGCTACAAAAGACGCATCATTCCATAAAAGTTACGGCAGTTTGAGATGAAGCTGGAAAGATTAAAGATAGCCGTTAGTCATCCGCAAACCTCATTTGTGGCGTAGCGATTATATTCTGAAGGCGCTGACAGTCCGATCTGATTATGTAGATAAATTGATGCTAGCATTACATTGTATCTGATACAATCCAACTTTTTGTTACACGCTATGGTCTCAAATAATGGCATTGGCCTAAATAGACACCTTGCCTCGATTAATCTCCTGGTAGATTGTCCAGAAATGACTACCTCCTCCGTTTTCCCCCGTCAATATTCAGAAACAATCGGCATGCAATAAGAACTCTGTTCTTCTTTATTACTGTATTAAACACTGGGAAACTCAAGTAGCCCGCACGCAGTGGGATAGCCTCCAGCACACCCGTAACCCTTGTGAGGATAAGCGGATTAGAAAATGGATGGATGGATGTCCAACTGTTATATGTTTCAGTACTTTTTGCAGAAGTTGCTCTTCTCTTACGAGGAGATTAACAGCAACATTCACAACAGGAGTTTGATCCGTGAATTCACCAATAAATGTCTTGGTTCAATTAATAGTGCTGTTCACATTTTGACATCATGATACCAAGACAACACCCAACAATGGTTCAACAGTACCTTCCCATTGTGATGCTTCAAACAGGACGTTCTCACACGGAAGTGGCCGCTGAGCTTAGAGTGTCCCTGAGTGTCATCAGCAGGTTGCAACAGAGATACCGAGAGACTGGAAGAGTCACAGAAAAATGCAGACATGGATGTCCTTTGGCCACATCCCATTCTGATGACCACGACATTGTAAACAATACCCTGAGAGACCGGATGATGCATGCCACTCAACTCCAGGCACGTTTAAGGAAGGTGAGAGGCACCCAAGTGTCACGTCGGACCATTCCAAAGCGTTTACATCAGCGTGGTCTGCATGCTAGATGACCTCCAAGGGTACCTGATCACCACCAGGCACAGACATCATCGTCCCGCATAGGCCAGGGAGCTTTTACGCTGGATGAGGGATCAGTGGACCTCAGTTATGTTCTCTGATTAAAGTCGATTCACAATGAGCAGAAATGATGGCCGCCAACAGCGTTGGAGACATCAAGGAGAGCGCTATGCATCAGACACTTTTGTCACCACACGTGCTTTTGCTCGTGGCAGTGTTACAGTGTGGGAAGGTGTGTCCAATCAGTACAGAACTGCCCTACACTTTGTGAATGGTACAATGACAAACTCTGCACCCCAGAACCACAATGACCTGAAGGCTGCCCTACAAGAAGAGCGGGTTGCCATGTCTCAGCAGACAACACGTTGACTTGTGAACAGCATGTGATGTCGTTGTCAAGCTGTAATTGATGCTCAAGGGCACATGCCGAGTTATTGAGACGTTGAAATATTTTATTGTGGTGTACCCACCATTCTTGTTCACTTTTGTTTCACTGAATTGTTTGAGATGAGGAAATCACCTGTGCATTCTTCTATTTAAATATCTTACTTTCATGATATGATATCGCTGTAGCGTGAACATTTTACATTTTCCATAAATTTCACCTGGAAGTCAAATATCTCTAACTTTTTGTGAGTAGTGTAGATAAGCTAAGTGGCAAATCTTCCTCGCTCCTTTTATTATGCCTCACTGACGCTCGGAGGAAAAAGGGGGAAAGCAGTGGAGATATGACGTCCCCTCTTGCTCTCCCTCATTAATCTTAATAAAACAATTGACCTCTGAATGGCTTCTTCTTGCCCTAGACCATTAGGCTGCATGACCGAGGCTTTAAATATTAAGCAGGCTTTGTAAAATGTGATCAAATGTTTAGTAAATGGCACAGGACACTCAGGCTTCTCTTCTCTCAACCCTGCATTGTAAATGATAGATATGTTTTTATCATCCAGAATGCTGTTTTCAGCAATATTTGCGGTTGATATTGAGATTGGCTTTTAGTTTGAGTGGTTTTAACTCGGCAGATAGGTCCCATCGGGCTTTTATTTCCTTGTCTACAGTTGGGCAGGGAACATTTGTGGAAACTTGCACTACAGTATTATTGTGGTATTTTGCTCTTGGTATCACGGTACATTGATATTGGAAAATAATCAATTATGAAACATCACTCTTGAGGGTGCTGTTGTTTTCTTAGGGAGTGCTGCGAGCAGACCCCGGCGGCTTCCCCGTGGCAAGCTGCAGTGCAAGTCTGTTTCTATTTTTCTGAGCTTCAGATACGGTCACGTAAAACTTTTATTTCACAAAGCTTGCAATTTTATATCACCGTATGTCACGTTGAAATCTGCATACCTAATTCAGAGTACAGCAGTGAATTTACTCGCATGATCGCCACCTGCCCGCATCCATCAGTGACACATTGAAATTCAAACATCAGTTTTCAGTCATTTTAATTTTTAAACTTTGTTGGTTCTTGGCTGATTGGAGCTTGGGTAGAGTGGGTCCTTGATTTTGGATGGTTACAAACAGCTATCAATGAACTAGTTTTTGAACAATAAACAATGAAGAAGTTCTGCTCAATTTACTGTTTTTCACTTGATTGTATATTGATAGCAATAAGTATTTATTTTTCAAATAGTTCCTATAAATTGACTTGAATTTCATGTTTAGGTAGATTAGTGAATACTATAGCGCCTCGAGCTAGCAGTGCGCTGAGCTTCCTGCTTTTTTTGTTTTGCTCTTCTCCCAAAAGGATAAAATGAGAAGACTGCAGCATAGTATCCAAATATGAAAGTATGACATGATAAAACATGCTTTTAATATTTTTTACATATGCACGATTATTAACTACAGTCTTCAACATCGATCAGCAAAAGTATCAATGTCTGATCACAATATTGATATTTTGTATCAACCCGAATAAATTCTGACATAATCTCTCAATGGACTTTTTGAACATTTTGTTAAGTCTGTGCTCACAATAAATTTTTTTTTTTTTTTTTCTTGTCAGGGAGATGCTGTTGTGTGCACCTTTTGGCCCCTCATTCGGTGGCAGTGCCTCACAGCACACCTTGCAATATACAGTAATTTGTCTCTGATTAAAATTTGTGCTGAGCTTTGAAGGCTGTACCGATGTTATGTGCCGGAGTGGTCGTCCTCGTCTGGTAAAAATTGAAAGCCTTTTCATCTCAGAGGGCTTAAAGGGTCAAAGGAACACCAAATAAGCCTCCCTGTTGTGTTTCTTTTCCTCCCACCCCCCACTCCCCTTCTAGCTTGTAACAAACTGCACCTTTGTCGGATGCGGCCTCTGTCAGGTTGGGGTGGGGGGTGGGGGGGCGGGCTTACGGGGATTGAGGGAGAGCTCTGCCCTCAGGTCCAGGCTTTGGAGACCCTGTCAGCTTCAAAATGGGGTCTGCTTTATTTCACCCCTTGACCCCAGGCTTGAAAAGAGCCACGCAGGAAAAACACAGAGATATATGATACATCAAGGCCTAGTGAAACTCCTCGGCTGGGAAATGAGGACACTGCAAACTGCAGACTGAGCACAAAGTGAATGAGCTTATTGTTGTGCTTCTTTTTTCCACTCCTTTTTTTTCGTTGAATCCATGTCACCAAAACAATTTTCAACTTATGTGGCTGCTCCACACTTGCTCGAGCTGCTGTGCTACGTTTTCTACTCTGCCAACATCTGATATGCAGTTGTCTGCACGCCGCTTGCACCTTGTTTACGTTCATTTACAAACGCAGCCAGATAATGAGGCAAATTCATTTACCAGTTTACTGAAGCGCTCCGACTAAAGATAACATTTTAGTGAGAGATGAAAAAGGTCATGCTGAATTGAGGTTGACAAAACTATTCCATTTTAGATTTTCCACTTTCTCATCCATTGATAAACAGGGCGCTAACTACGTCTTTAAAAAAGGATTTAAAGGTAGCTGCCAGAAATTGCAAAAACTTAAAAAGTTAAAATGTATTCAATTCAGTGCTGCAACCTTGGAAAATGTGCACACAAATAAAACCCTTTTAATTTTAATTAAATAATGATTCGTGGGCATGTAAAACATCCTGTATGTGCTAATGTGGATCGTGTAATATATACTCATATGGCACCAAGCGATAACAGGCCCATTTTCATGGCAATCATTCGGGTGTTTGTACAAGTGAGTGTTTGGGGTATTTTTTTTATGTTTTGGGTTAGGGATCTGCATATAACTTGACAGCTATTGAAATACAATTTGAAAAAAAAAAGAAAAAAGGATTGAACAAATTACGCTTTGTAATCCCTGATATATTTTTAGACGGCTAATATTTGGTGATGACATTTCAAATTGCAGTTATCATTACTACTCTCTTCAGCTTCTCGGAAAATGAGAATGAAAAATGTGCCAAAAGTACAAGGGTTACTGATTGTACAATTTGTATAGAACACAAAATTGTTGCACTGTTCTCAATGTGTGTATTTGCATTTTTTTCCTTTTGTTGGATTTTCTTTAAGTGATATTGTGCTAATACTGGTAATTGTGATGATCGTGGTCGCTGTAATTGTGACATGACATTGTCATACATTCATTTCATTGGAAAATATGAAACAGTTATTTTAGTTATTAATTTCACGCGTTGCTGATTATACCCTCTTAGTTTGCGACATTTGCATGAAATTAATTGCATTGATTAACTGTGGCGATATTGCTGAATAGCCAATCAATCTAAAGTGTGTGGGGTGGGTAGGATGTGGTGGGGGGGGGGGGGGGGGGGGGGGGGGGCAGGCCAGGGGGCGTCCATGGGGATGCGTTGAGAAAAAGGGCCTCCTTTTGTTTTGTGGGCCAGTCCTTGACCTTGGGTGGGAGGGGGGGGGGGGTTCTAAGCTACCAAACTGGGTCCTGGTTGAGAGTATATGAGGCAAGGGCTTGGGTTCATGGGGTCAGCATTGGTGCTCAGCAGTATTAATGAGTGACCTTCGTGAAATGCTCCAAGAGGACGTGGAGATGAAGGGAGGAGGTGGAAATAAAGAAGCGGGGGTAAGGGAGTAAAACTGTAAAGCCCTAGGAGAATCAAAACTGAGACCTGTTTCTCCAAGATAACGGAGATTGGCCTATGAAAATGCATCCATCACAAGGCCACTAAGCCGGAGCCTTCTTTTGTGTGGCTGTGTAGACCCTGTTGGCTGAGGCTGTGGGAGGAGGAGGAGGAAGAGGAAGGGGAGGAAGAGGAGGAGAAGGCGGGTGAGATGATGGCGATGGGGAGTGGGGGTGTCAATCTGTGGAAATGGAAGAAGGGAGGAGAGTGGAGGCTGGGGTGGGTCAGGGCAGCCTGGCGTGGACAAGTGAAGAAGGAAAACTCCATTGCTTATTCAACAGAGGGAGATGTTTAAGAAGAGAGAGGCCTGCCTAGCTTTTGAATGGCTAACTTGCCGGAGGTTTCAAACGTTTGTATTTATTTATTCTTTTATTTATTTAAATTCAAGCTCACGTCTGAGGAGACAGAAAAGATACTTCAAGGCAGAAAGACTTTTGCCACAATGCTCATGAAGGTGAAAAGGCTTTGCCACTTCCCTCTCAGTAAGCTCGCACCATTATATTCAGAGGAAAAACTATGAGCAGCAAGAGCAAGTCACAATCAACCTGACATTTCATTTAAATATAATGAGCCACTGTTTCTATTACAAAGGGCGACTTCCAAAACATTAATTCTTACTTTTACGTGTTCGTGTACAGTGTACAATATTGCAATATTTACGTCTGCTGATGGGTTCTTATTGCTTTTGTAGGCTGGGCCTAGAAATTATCGGTTGTTTGCTTGCTAAGGAGTGAAAATAATGGATGCAAAAATAAAATATTCTATTCTAAATGCATATTCTTAAAAAAATGTTCTATTTGGACATGACTTCTGTAGTTTTGCCACTGACGGTGATTCTTTTGGCTCTGTTTGCTGTCTATATTTTAAATAGATTAATGAGCTGCTCCCTCTAAATTGTGGGTCGGTCTCTTGAGGTAAAATGGAGGAAAAGAATCATCAAATAGCACTGCATTAGCCCTCGAAAAACGTCGGCCCACCGGGCGTCTGCCCGGTATGCCAGCTGGCCAAACCGGCCCTACTGGGCTTCATTGTAGTTTGCCATGAAAATATATCGTTGTCTTTTCTACAATTATGTCACATTCCAAACGGACTAATGTTGTCACTCCTGATTCCTCAAAGTGTTGCAAACTGTTCCAACTCTGTGCTCAATGACGAGACATTCGATGTCTCTGTTCCATCGGCATGCAAGAGGCTACTCTCTTGTACTTAAAACATCCGTATTTGTTGTTCAAGTCCAAGGTTTGTCTGCTTAAAAGTGAAATGTGTTTGCCTCCAATCACTATCCGGTCACCACAAAGTTTTCAAGGAGACGTTCACCTTGTCCTCCATCTATGTACTGCATGTTCTCTCCCCTGATGTGAGGATCAGCTTGACACAGATGAGCTCGTATATGCGTGTGTGTTGGGGGGGGTCGGCCGTTCACGCTTATGACTTTCATGCCGAGGTAAAAGTGGCACATGTACGTATTTAAATGACTGTGACTGCCTTCAACTTTTTTTTTTTTTTTTTTAGCTTTCTACTTCTTTCCCCTCAGGCCTTTTAATTTCCACTGGTCCTGTGGCTTCCGTCCATCGCACAGACAGATGTGCCATAGGCGCTTTAAAGCGCCGTAATGTATACATTATTCATATCACGCCACAAAAGGTGCTCATTAAACTTTACGCGGCCAGTGCAGGAGGCAGCCGCAGATTGAAAGTGGTGCCCGCATCACAAATGTCACTGTGGACTGACAGAAAAAGGCAAGCGATGATTTGAAGATGGCTTTGATTTAACTGCCGCCTTATTCACATTTGGTGTCATCCTTTCTTGCCTATCACCTCGATCGTCTGTTGAATCTAGTTCATGGAATCATGTGTTGGACAAAAACACTGTTAGGTGAAGGACACCGGGGTGTAAACAAAAATTATGTTAAAAAAAATGCACAAATAATTTACTGTGGGTTATCATCGGTGAAGATGCTGCAGCGTCAAAACAGTCCCGGAAGTTGATGTATACCGTATTTCTAGGTGCATAATGTGCATGCAGAATAATTTTGACATCAAATGCTTCTTAAATCTGCTTTTCCCCCCAAGCAGTTTCTCACAGCCCACACAAGCTGCCACGGGGTTCACTCAGGTAGGAAGGACCTACTGTACACGCTTTGCCTTTCCTTTGGCCCCAGTCTCAGCAGAGCATTTATCCCTTAATAATGCATCACTTAGCACCCCCTCCCCGCTCCTGTATTCCCCATAAAAGGCTTTAGCTGGCAGGTACAGCAAGCTTTTGGGACCAACAAAATCTTGGCGCCAAGCTGACAAAAACAAGCACGCCGGGGAAACGAGCTGTCATTACAGCGGTGAGGCTCCTCTCGCCACGTGTTCGGCGCTTCTGCTCGCTACCCCCAAGGTCCTCTTGCGCTCATAAATACATAATTACGCCCGCCGCCCGCCATGATGATTTCTGTTTTCATCAGCTGTCAAAAATGACCTGAATTACCCATCACTGTTTGACCCAAATGCAGCCGTCAGATATGTTAATCACGGTTTACATAACCACTTAGCCTGTTCCCTCCATCGACTTTGTAGGGCCTTCAAGCTTACCACATTGCACCTGTCACAAGATGGAACAAACTTATTGAACATTTAAAATGACTTGTTTCCCGGAGAGAAAAGATGAGAACAGAAAAGATTGCAACGTTAATGTTTAGTCAGTTACTTTGGAAATGTAATGAGCTAACCTACCAGTTATTCTCCAATAAATCACACTGACTACACTATAACTTTCCAACACTGAAATGCATCATTTCGAAGACATTAAAATGACAAACTGTAGCTGAACTACAATTTTTTTTTCAACATCAAACCAAATGTTATAAGTCCTCTATTGGAGTACAAATGAACATATAAATACACCGTGAAGTGAATTCTAGGGATTTTTCTCAATCTAAAACAGGCTTTGACAACATTTCATGACAATCCACACAGTAGGGTGGACTGGGCAAGATGTATTTAAAAAAATACAAACAGTGAAGTAAACAAAGTCCTGAAAAACCACAAGGAACCAAAGTAACAAAAACCTAAGACAAAAAAAACGAACCATCATGAGCACACAGACACACTCACAATGATCCAACCAAGACTGGCAGAACCCAGGGAACTAAATACAAGCAAAGTGACGAGACAACGAGAAACACTTGGACAAGACAAGGTTGAGGGAGCTGATTGGTTAAACACAAGGAACACGGATGACGAGAACAGGTGGAGACAAAAAGGGCACACGAGGGAACAAAACCAAATATAATCTAAACAAAAACATAACTATGATTAATAATTAGGATAATATTATTAATCAAATAATTCTCAATCCATTTTGTCACGTGGACTCATCAGACCACAGCACACTTTTCCAATTAGTGTTAGTCCTACGGTACCTTGGGTGCGGGGTTTCTGGGTGTTATTGATCCGAGTGTCCGGCTTTCACTTTGCATGGTTACGTTTTAACTCCTGAGTCCAAGTGGCAATATCCTTTACAAGTGGATGCCGATTTTTAATGCAGTGCCACCCGAGGGATCGAAGGCAACAGGTTTTCAATGCTGGTTTTCGGCCATGCCATGTACACGCAGTGATTACTCCAGATTCTCTGAATCTTTTGATAATCAAAGCAGTGACCCCATAAGGAAATAACACATGCATAATTTTTTTTTTAAATCTCAATTTTCAATTTGTTAAAACTACTTCAGCCTGAAACGTACACATGGAATATTAGATATTTGGAAACATTTCTAATTTTGGCTGTGAAGATATTTTAACCAAGCAATTTCAATGGAATCCGTTTCTGATATTGTACATTTTCTTCTCTCGAGTCAGGCAGATCAATTTCGAGCCGGACACCAGGAAAACTTGTTTTAGCTTCAGTCTTTTGCTGTTTGACTAAGTCTCTCCCACTGCCCACTGTAACCTTCCCAGAGTGTTTTAAAGTCAAGTGTGTTTGACATTTTGGTGTTTGAACTCGTGTAGTTCTTATACTGAAGAGTCTTCTCCTAAGACGGGAACATTGCTCAGGTCACTTTGGGAGTTGTAAGTACGATCTTACAACCTCCCTGAATGAATATTACTACTGACACTCCAGTCATGGAACAGTAGGGTCAGGGCAAAATGATCTCATGGGAGAATTCTGTGCAAAATGTAAATCAGTATGTGACAACCTTTATTTATGTATTTTTGTAGCATCTTTGCAGTTGTGTCAGATCCCACATTATTAATATTAAGCTCCTTTTACAGTGCTCGTCAAAGATATCATTTGTTCGCCTTTTGTGTTTTGTATTAAGAGCATGGACGCTTTCCAACCGGCCATTGCCCACCTTCAAAGGAAAAACTGCAGCCATAATAAAGAAGGTCAGGCCTATGAGTTAGAATGGTTTGCAATGCCGCGTGTGAGGTTTATCACATCCATGTGTTGAAGAAGCTTTTGCCTCTACCAATGAGGAAATGGGGTCATCAGAGAAGAAAAGGTTTATGGTTCAAACTGTTCAGTGTAATGTTAAACGGTTTCAAGCATGTTTGTGATTTGCTACTTGCGGATTTGCGGATTCATGTCGAGTTTTTTTGGGAGACGTTCTTCTCGGTTATTCACTTACTTTTCCACTATCTTGTAGCCGCTTGGTCCCAAATAACTTTGTTGAAGTGAGTTGGGGGGCTTCATATAGTGCCGAGCAGGCATCTTTGTGTCCCCTATAAAGGGTAGGGGTGGGTAGGATGGAACGTAATCATGATCAATTTCAGCTTTTCTGAGAATGAATGTCTTGAAGCAGATCTATTTTCATGGCTCAAACATGGAGGCATGTTGGCATGAAAACTATTTGTGGTCTTTCATGTGGCATTTCATTGCAGGGCATTCAGCGGGCACGGCATCCGAGAGTGACAAAAACTGATTTAACATTAAATTTTTATTTTTATTTTACAAGGACTTTAACAACAAGCGCCAAAGTCGTCGCCAGCTAGTCCATATGGCAAACATCCTGTTTAGATTCTTGTGACCAATAAGAGAAGTGGGCAATGGAATACGGATTGTTGTAAAACTTTTTTCTTGTCCTTTGTAGTATGGGGACAAGGACAAAGGCAAACTAATCTGACATTTCATCTCTTTTAATTAACCTCAAAGTATCTCAGTTTTCCACTAACAACAGCGCTTAACTTCCCATTATTGCGCATTAGGTGCCTGCCTATTCAAGCTAATTGGAAAACTTCTTGTTCTCGCAACTGGAGAGCAACATTTATCTGTGACACGTGCTCAATGTTGCTCAGTGATCACTTTGTACCTGTTGCTCAAGTGCATTATGTTTACTCATCTACTGTAAGTGATTATAATTAGACACATCACTTTAGCAGCTTAGCGCGAGCGTGTTGTATTTATTTATTTTTGCAGTTGGTGCCTAAGCGCTGCAACAACAAGTCTGAACAAGGGCTTTTGCAACGTTATCTCATTAGCGCTACTTATAACAGATATCATCCTGTACATTGTGTGTGAGCCAACACACTGCACCCTGAAGCACAGGCCTGATAAAGTGTTTCCACACACAAGGGCGGCTGGATTCGGCTCTGCCATCTTCTCTTTGCATGAACAGCGCCCGCAGTCGGCGTCTGCTCTGATCAAAGGGACAAATCTATCCAGGAGCAATCAGGTTGCCGAGCTCGTCGAAGCTGCTGACAACTTCAGGCTCTTTGATCAGAAGAGACATCATCCTCAAGCACGCCGTCTGCCTGGATGCCTTTGTCTGGGGCCAGGAAATAGGGGACGTGATAGCTCCCTCTCGGTGCTCTTCTTCTTCTTTGCAGCTTCGCCTTTTGGCAGGCAGGATGAAAGCTTACCCCAATTATAAGTGAAAACACCCCCGATGAACCGAGCGCCGCTTCTAAGGTGCATTCAGCCACTGTCAGCCCATATACAATATGTACTGCACGGCGAAAGCTGCTATTAAAGCAGCATACTATCAAACGTTCAGATGCACCTTAAAGGTGGAATGCATCGCAGCTCTCACAATTCCACCAAAATTTTCATGGAGAAGATGCGTTGAAAGTTCTGCAAATTGAACGCGAATTATGTGTGCTTAGGTAGCTGTTAGCAAGCATGAAAGGATTAATTCTAGTTGTGTTTTACATTTTTCTTTAGCTCTTTTAAAGACTTTATAACATACGTTTTATTCCGAATTTTAAACAGTTCCAGAACTCTTGATAAAATGTCTCTGGCAAAATACACCAAGGATAAAGATTTACAGCACACTTAAAATCCATTTGAAACACTTGTTAAAGTGAGTGCATTTTTGGGGTATGATTCGACTGCTCACCCCACACCACTACGTACTACACGGGCATTGCTGAGTATGGCTTTTGTTGCCATGATGACCAAGGGCAGCACTAGCGTGTTGCAACAACATAAGGTCTCCTACTAGCCCCCCCCCCTCAAAAAAAATCTATCTATCTATCTATTTATCTATATACCGTATATATATATATATATATATGTATGTATGTATGTATGTATGTATGTGTGTGTGTGTGTGTGTGTGTGTGTGTATTTGATTGTACAGGGTGTCCCTAAAGTCACGACGTGGAGGCAATTGACAACACTGTGGAGTTATTCAAATGAATCTTGCAAAGTGCATCCGTTTTTGCATCAAAAGTGTTTAAAATCACATTGAGGATGTTTTTTTTTTCTTTGTATTGCAACTACAAAACAAAAAGTTACGGAAAATGTGCATTTATGCCTTTGTGTCCAGACTTCACATTTTTGCAATTGTCATCGTTGCAGCATAGTAAATCCCCACAGCAAACCAGCGGTGGCTTTGACCAGATGTTGGATATTCTCGCACCTCAAACAAGTAATTATATATGTGCATAAGAATGATGATAGACAATGTAACATCCATTTTTCCAGGTGATGGATGTGGTATGTGATTGACAATCTACAGTTGAGTGGGGCATGGTATCAGCACATTCACAGGACACAACCATTGTTTTTGAGAGCGGAGAGTAAGCTTTGATTTTTCACTACTTTGAAATCAAATTTTATGAACATGTTGATCTTTTCCATCATTCAAACTCTTCTCTGAGATGTTTGAAGTTTACTTTAAAGTCGACCACATCTGTAAATGAGGTCGTGTCGATCCTCTTAAGCTTTATGTGTGCATGCATGAGCCTTGAAGTGATGCACCTCCCCCTCGATTTCTACTCCTACCACTCTGAGCGAACGCGTTGAAGGTGAAACAGGCAATGGTGAATGATGGACAGGTGTGCAGGCACTGTGCCGTTCGGCTGCGCAGCGAAGAAGATCATTGATTTACATAACAGTCAAAGACACACACATACCCGCATGCACACACTCTCCCCCAACCACATCTTACTGGTCCACCCGTGTGACTGCACCTCAAGGCGGACCACCCACCCCTCAGCACCTCATCAAGAATCAAATGGTTATCTCGCTTTCTATCTCTTTTAGGTTGTGCGGCGTTATCGCAGGTTTCTGGTGCAAATGTCACCTAGGCCAACCTAAGAGGGGACTGTAACCCCCCAAAACTGCATCAAATCTATGGCTACCATAAACCCACTGAGAACGTACGTGAATCAAAGATTACCTTTCCTGAAATCAGGTCCATTACGCTGACTTGGAGTGACTGTTTTAAAGGCGTCAACAGCCTGAGAAGCATATCAGGTGTCTGTCTTTTAAGCCCATCCTGCTGTCAGTGAAGCTCTTTGGGCAATTACACATCTGTCAAGTGTCGCCTATCCGGGCTTTCACTGACAAGGGTTATGTCAAGCAGTCAGCCATTACAGCGGCCCAAATGGAGGCTGCATTGTTTGGAGCTCGCAGGAAGTGGCTGCGGCACGGAAGACTAAGCAGACGATCTACGTCGTGGGACTGAGGAATTGAGCTAACGGGTTGTTTTGGAGATTGGAGGGTGGTGGTGTGAGTGGGAGTGAATGAGGGGTAGGGGGATTCATCATATTTCTCACACCTTGAATGTCAGCCAGGGTGGGTTTTTTTTTTCCCTGAGTGTATTGAGCCTGGAGACTCATCTCGGCAAGTTAAATCTTAGCCCAAGGCGCTGCCTTTTGTATTCATGAGCTCCAGTTGACCTGTCTTCAGGCAGTGAAGAGGGTGATGCAAAACAAATATTAATCTGCGCGCAAACTTATATTTAATATTGCCTGCGAGTCTTATTGATAGTTATGCATGTGCATTTATATTTGAGTAAAATAGAACAGATAAAAATGTCATAAATTAAATTAGTCAATGTAAAAATAAAGAATTGAAACAGTTAGATGAAAATTGTATTGTATGGCTTCTAGGTGGTGTATTTCCTCAACTGGATGCAAGCCAATCGCAGCACCGTCCAATTGTGACTGTCAAATACACAAAACGGTATGCATCTGCGAATTATTTTGTTCTTTCATGAAGAAAAAAACAAACAACTGACAAAAATTGCTGATACTATTAATTGCATGGTGCTCAATGGTCCTGGGCTGGAATATCGGTTCACGGGTGCCAGAAGTTGGTCCACTCCATGCAATACAGATGTGAAGCAATTCTCAGAAACAGGTTTTATGCAACCAAATATTAGTTAAGTGATTCACAGAACAGGAAAGAACTCATTTGAAATATATTTCTTCATGTTGGGATTTGGAATAAAATTTGCATTGCTCCCGAGGCCTTTGCAGGGATGGAAATGAAAAGTTGAATGAGCTTTAACCACAAGTGGTTTAAAAAAAGGGACGGATGTAAAACTACCACTCGACGACACAATTACCAGTACATTTCATGAAAATTAAAGATGAAATGTTCATTTATTTATTTATACACTTTTCAGGATTGTATTTTGATTCCAAAACATCTGAAATTTGGTGTCTCAGTCCTGTATGTGTTGAGTAGTTAAACTCCTGATGTCTAAATGATGAAGCCGCTATGGCTTGTTAAGTCAGCTCGCCGGTTGCAATTTCTCCGTCTTGAATCAGAAAAGAGGTTTTATGACTATTGCTTCAATACAAAGCCTTGTTAAAAGGGATGCTGAATCAACCAAATTCATAATCGATCACCTAATCAATGTTTATGAGCCTCCCTACCTTCTACGGCAGGGGTGTCAAACTCAGGTCCTGGAGGGCCGCTGTCCTGCATGTTTTCCAAGTCTCCCTGTTGCAACACAGCTGATCCAAATGAACAGGTTCAATGTCAAGGTTCCGCAGAGCTTGCTGATGAGCTGATCATTTGAATCAGGTGTGTTGCAACAGGGAGACTTGGAAAACATGCAGGACAGCGGCCCTCCAGGACCTGAGTTTGACACCCCTGTTCTACGGCATTCGCGATGTGTTTTTGCATCCTCATTCTGTCATTTCAACGTGTGATCAGATTGTGTTCCATCGCCCTGTCCGCTTGGAACAAACGCTATCCTCTTAATTTGCTTTGTCAACTGTCTTTGGTATCACAGGTGCTCGGCTCCCCGAGTTAAAAGCCCTGCTCGTAAAAGAAAAAGAAAGCTTGAATCTGGGTCACTTGAATGCATTCTCGTCCGTCACACCGCTACATCTCCTCAAGCCCGAGACGCAAGGCACATTGTCAAGTATTAATGAAGAAAACGTCCCTGTAGGGCTGGTGTTTGTCAAACCAAATTACATACATTCAGTTGGAAAGGTGAGGATTAATCTTTCAAATCCCTTCTGGATGTGTAGGATGCCCGCCACACATACAGTCCCGGGCTGGAAATAACCCCCCTGATGCTGACACGAATTGGCTGAGCAGAAGCATTGTGCTGTTATGTATAGCGCACTGTACATACTGCATGATGGGATGCTGTGAACATAGACACAAACATGCTGACAGCAAAACACCGCCTTTTATGGCAGCTTCTAAATATTTACTGTACGCACATTAAACAAAAACTAGAGCAGAACGTATTCAAACAATGTTCCAGCTACATTTTGGTGTTGTTTTTTTACGCCGGGGAGTTGGGCACAGATTTTTTTTCCGTGTTGTGTGCAGAACACAAGTCACAGATTTATTTGGAACTATTTGTTTAAATTTGTTGAGATGACAACACATTGAAGTTGCAAAATGACTTTAGTCGGCTTACTTTGTTTTGAGGAAAAATTAACTGACATCAGTATTCATTAATACGAAAGAAATTTTTTTTTTTGTTTGTTTTTTGTTACTATGATTGTTTTTTTTTTCAAGGCCACTCGTTTCTGAAACTTCGGAGTTAGGAGATTAGCACCTAAAACAGTGCCAATGCCAAGAAAGAGAATTACAATAGAATGTTTATTTTTGAAAATGGGTATTAAAAATAAATACAACATATTTTTTTAATGTACAATACCCTCAACTAGAGCGTCTAACAGATGAAAAATCCAATTGGATTAAAATGGTAAACGGGATGCACTATATATCATTGTATCTACATCATACGTTACCTGACCAAAGAACATACATTCACAACCACTCACATACATTTCACGTAGTCTTATTTGCCAATCTATTCAACTGTTGAGTACAGCGGGAGCAAGTGGATGTCTTTCTGCCGCTGTTATAATTTCTAAAATGCCAAAACATTTTACGATTAAGTTTTGTTTACCTCAACCAGAATCCTGTGCCGCATTGTAGCCAAAGATACAATCCTGGTGGATCGATGTGTCTCACAAATCCTTGTGGAAACCGAAAACAGTTGTCATGACTATCAATAAATATTTTTTCAGTCATGTCGTTGAGGTCTTCTTTTTCTGATACTTCTTCTTCTCTTGGTGCTTGGCAAACAACTTTTGGTGCATTTTGCTGCACCTTCTTAGATGGAGAATGGATCTGCATAATACTATTTCACTACTTCCTATTTAACCCTATTCTTTCCATCATAAAAGTAGAAATTTAAAACTAAACTCAGAAGAACTTCAGTGTAAAAAATGTTTCCCGTATTCAAATCTAACTGACTTTTTCGCTCATTAATTTGTTGTCTGGCCTGTCCATACTTAAAACATGATTCTAATATCTGCTTCTATTGGCTCTTTGGTGTATGTGCCACCGACTGAATAGGAAGTGCAAAGCATTTCCAGAGATAGTAAATGCAGTCTCAAGCAACCCCGCTGTATTCAGGCCCACGAATAAGCACATGCGACACAAGGTGGGGCATGTTTCCGTCAGTCATCAGGTTTCATGAGTTCGTGAATAAAGCAGCTAATACAAAGCATCAAACATGAAACAGTTAGAAACTGATGGCAGAACACGATTCCTCTGCTAACCAATTTGAATCTTTGGCGACTGTCCAAAATACAGAGAAAACTGAGACTTGATAATTCTTGTCTAAATATTTCCACTTCTGTTTCAATTTTGTCATATCAAGGCTACACATTTGAGTAAATAATGCTATTTTATGATTAGCTAAAATCAAAGGCTTTAAAATAATGAGACAACAACATTTTTTTTTTTTTTTGGTCAGTTCTTTGTAGGGTTTGAAATAACGCACATGCATATCCTGTGTTTATTATAATTTCGCGGGAAAGAACACGCAAAGGAATACACTACTCATGTCGACCAAGCCGCCAGAAGCTGCCACACAAACACAAGATTAACAACACCCTAGTCTGCCAGTTCTGTGTCAAAAGCCTTGTGCAACATTCTAGCAAAAAATAAGAATAAAAAGAGGGGGGAAAAAAGCGATTTACAGTGATGGTTGAAGCTCCAGTCCCATGTGGGGGCTTTATTTTGTTGTGGAGAGCAAAAATAATTCTCAGTCAATTAGACACTGTTGATAATGCAGAGAATGGCAGTGTGATGCCTGCTGGTTTATGGTGGGGATTTGGCCTGCCATGGGAAGGAAACATTGGAGGTGGACGTGCGCACGTCCCCCTCCCATGCTAGTGTCTTGCTGAGATTTAAATAAGCCTCAGATTACTTGAGGGCCTTTAAATGCAAATTTTGGTGAGTGTGCAAAGCCCCTACTGTAAACCTCAACCTTATCATTTGCCTCCCAGATTAGGGCCTGTCTGAGATGGAAGACTGGCTGCAGGCCCCCCAATAAGCTGCAGGCCAGGGGCCACTTCGGATAGATAGAGCGAAAGAGCGGGAGAGGGGAGATGGATGGATGCTATGTGTGCCAAGGTCAATGGTGTCTGCACCCTCCATAATCTGCCGGCATCAGGAAACTTAAATCTGGCATTTTGCTTATCTGGTCGCATGTTTGTCTGTCTGTGCACACGCAGCACGGGCTGAGAGCCACGATCCCTGACTGATTAGGCAATAATCAATTAAGAGAATGGGAAAAAATGAACGTAACTGCCTTGTATGCCATATATGATGGTGCACAGCTTGCACATGATTGCGTTAGGATAACAGATGTTGCCATATTGGCTCCAATAGCATTTATGCTTTTGAAAGATGAAAGAGCCCCTGGTTTGTCGATGCATTTCTATTTTGAATGGCACCCATTTCATCACCAAATGATTTGAAAAGGCTGTTAGCAAAAGCGGACTGGAGCCAACAACCCTGTGACCCCCGCCTACTCATTCGTTGAGTCAATGTGCTAAACAGACACAGGCTCTGTTTGCAGAAGCTTACACTTCTCTCACCAAATAAATATGACGTAGCTCTGCAGGATATTGTAAAAGAGAGAACCTGCATTTACGAAGATAGATATAATCAAGATTTTTTTTTTTTTACTGTGAGTTCCTGGAAGAGACCTTCAGTGAATCATCGCTGCACAGAATTATGGTATCTCACTTTTGAGGTTTTTATTTGCTTTGCACAATGTATGACAGCATGCAAAGTAAAGAAACAGATGTATTTTTTTTTCAACAAACAGCATAGGATCCAAATATCTCACCCGGGAGACTCAAAGGAAGTCAGTCAGGAGAACGACAGAACACTAGTTTGGCTCCTTAACAAGTTTGACAAGCCTATTTGTTTGTCTGGCCAAGTTTTAACAAGCCATTTACTGGTCAAATGGGCAACTGGGTTCGAGGGGTTCGGGTCTCAAAAAGGAAAAAAAAAAACATTTATTTTTCTCAGGTCGGGTATAGGGCCCATTCTGGCCAGGAAAAAAAAAGAAAAGAAAATAAATTCCAATTAAAATAACTGACAGGTAAATGGGTACTTTGTGCTTCATGGAGAATGAAATGGAATTCAATCATTTATTTTCTATGGCGATGGTAACCTGGTTCAGTCATGACTCACACAGGAAGAAGAAAAAGACATTTCCTCTATACATTTGCAACAAAATGTAATGTGTTTACAGACCACCACACAAATGTTTGTTTTGCTTGGCTTGGTAGTTTTTTTGCATAATCCCAATAATTACACAAATAAGACACCGTCCAGCTGTCAGAGAAGCATTCATGAAACAGTTTATTATTGTGGTTGTGATTTGCAGTGGCACATCAATGCACTGCAACACATTGAGCGATGTAATTATGATTCCCTGGCAATTTGAGGTAACCGTGCAGCTCTACACCAATACGAACCTCAACCAAAAAAAAATATAAGATTAAAAAAAAAAAACTGTTCAATGAACACCTACTGATATGTTCAATGGAAACCGAGCATTATTCTTATGAAGGCAGACTTGATACGGCTCTTGTATTGGATCACATTTGATTGTGCAGATGTACCCTGTTAAGCTTTCATCTTGACTAAAGACGTACAGCTCAAAGCTATCTTGCATCGGCTTCTTTCCTGTACCTTGGCGCTCAGTTACTGCCGCAGGCTGCATACTTTGCATGGTGAGCTGTCCCCCCCCCCCCACTCTCCCAAAAATGTTTGTTCTCTACAGTCTCTTCTCTTCATTTGGAAGAGTTGGTTTTTTTTTTTTCATCCAATCAAGATGACACGGCACCACAAGAATTTCGTCTAATTGTGGTGCCGTGTCAATTTCATTTGCCCTGGGCCTTGAAAATGTGTAAGTGGTTGCCAATGTTACTTAAGCTATGCTTAAGATTCTTGAAGATGTTTGATGTAAACATTTTTCCATCTGCTGATTAATCGGTCAGAATAAAACTTTTTACAGCCAACTTTAACTTGCAAAACACCGACACCACCACATCTATATTGCCATATGCACACATATCGAGGTGAATTAGGACAAGCAAGGTAAAGACAATCTTTTTCAGAATCTCGAGAGGTCGCTGAACTGCAGCACGATTCCTCATCATGTGTTTCAGCATTATATAATGTCAGGACAGTCTTGCGCATCTGGCTCACACAGCTGGTGTCAACAAAGAGAGTCAAAAAAGCACCACGCTCAGTTCAAGGTCACGGTGAGGAAAGTTACTGCTGCTTATGGTGGCCACTTTGTCATTTATGACTCATTCTGTCCACAACACCACCTACCGTCCTGCTAACAAAGTCGCACTTAGGCACACAAGACCCCCATTCTATATGTGTTGCGTCCCCTTGTCATACATCGCCCCTTTTTCCAGGTGTTCACAGAGAACGTGGACGGACATGAGCCCACCGGCGAGAGAACAGATGTCACATGTTTCTTGCACCACCCTCACAGAATCGTGTGTGTGTGTGTGTGTGTGTGTGTGTGTGTGCGTGTGTGTGTGTGTGTGTGTGTGCGTGTGTGTGTGTGTGTGTGTGTGTGTGTGTGTGTTTGTTGTGGTAGGTAATGTGTTGGAGGTGAAAGGTAATAACGGGGTTATTATAAAAATTGGACTATCCAGGCATATTGTTTTGAATGCAGTCTAAACTTTCCAAAACCTTCCAAGGGTTCCCATGACACTGTAGTAGGATTTAATTCAAAATAAATGAAATCAGTCCTTATCTGTATAGTGAATAAAGGTGATATTGCCACAGTCCGACTCTTGAACAGGTAAATTATATTTTTAAACATTTACTTTACATTGAGAAAAAAAATGGGGAAACCAAATAAATTGGAGATCTGTTACTGTCCCGCCCCCAAAAATTCGAATCAATCTTGAACTGTAAAACTGTTCTATCGGCTGCAAAATTCTTTTTCGAACACATTGCGCTTCTTTGAGCTATCACACCTCATCTGATATCCACCATAATCAATAATACTGTGCTGTATACCTACAGGCGTACTTCATTTAAATCACCGTCCCAGGAAGAGGTGATGTATCACTGGGGTGGGGGAAGTCATTCAGTGATGTTGCAACTGACAAGACAAGGCCCTTTGTCATAGCAGCATGCGTGCAGCCATGTATCATTCATGGCGCCGATTGTTGACATTGTTGATGACATGAGCCACATTAATGGCACCAACGCAGCTTGGATGTGGATTGCAGGTTGTTTTGCTCCTGCTTTACGTGATGTCAACATTTTACCTTTGTTATAATGACACACACAAACACGGGGCCTGCAAAGCGTATGTTCGCTTGCGAATGATCTCATTAGACATCTCACTAATAATGGACCTTTCACGCACAGCTTTCTACACTGAAAAAGAGCCACTGCTTCCCCTACGACGCCTTCCTCTGTGATAGCCCGAATGTACATATATTTTATTCAACACGGCCTGTCGGATTAGCGGAATATTCCGTGGATTAGGTGCTCGGTTGTCTGCTGCTTTTGTCGTTTTTATCCGGAGTCTCCGCGACTGAATGTGGTCTGCATTTCGAAGAAGCTTGATGGTGTGTTGAAGTGTTTGCATGGACTTGACAGATGCACTAATGTTTACATGTTATATTTGGCCACAAGGGAGCGAGAGAGAAGAGGACTCATGAGGACCATGGAAGTTACATATGGTGCTACAAATGCATGCATGCATATATATATATATATATGCGCCCGACTGTAAGTGCATATGCTTAAGCAATCTTTTTAATCAGAGCCAACGTCTGCTGAGGTTTGCGCGTCAGCTATTCATCTTTCGTTTGGTGGCGACGTCACGCGAAGGATGAGTGCGCATCCTGCGTGTGTGCGTGTGTACTTGAATGCGAGTGCGACCGCAGAATGAGTATACGTTCCACATATGTTCAGAATTACACGTGGGTTTGCAGCAGGAAAGCAGTTGACAGGATGGAAAGTGGATTTGAAATGTCATTATATAAGTTTACAATCAGAGGGTGTGCCGGTGATTCAGATTATGGTAAAGATGTTGGCAAAATGAGGGAATGTTTTATATTTTAGTTTTTCGGGTGGTTTATTCATCATTCAGTGCAATGGTTTATGAGTATGATAATATACGTCCGTATGTGGAAGGAATGCTTTCGTGCGTGAGAGATTTGAAAAGTTTCTGTTGCTATACAGTGGAAAATCCTCATCCGAAAGCTCCCATAGTTCACTTCCAGGAAAAAAAAAACACTGACAAATGCCTTGCCTTTTGAACACATAAGAAATTTCTATGTCTCACAAGACTGGGGGCATTTAAAGAATTAACTTTTTCTTTGGAGTCATCAAGGTGTAGGCTCATCATTTAGGGCCCTATTTTCTAGCAAGAATTACAGTTTAACTGCCCGCGTTTCTTTTATTTGGTATTTGATCAGGCACAAAAAGGGAATTTGCACCAATGTGGTACTGAACACAGCCGACTTCATTCCCTCCCTGGGACGGAACGGTGCGCCCATTTGGGAATGACGGATGCCCTTTTAATAAGGACGGACATTTTACAAGAATGCGCAGCTTCTTCTTGAACAAATAAGGCAATATCCTCATCATGCAGGGCCTTGCAAGGTTGGAATTGTTAATCGGTGCATCAGATTTCAATGAAACACCCAATATTCATGTTTTAAAACAAAATAGAACGGAATCTCCCCTTTTTCTTACATTTTTTCATTTATTTGTTCTTTTTGTTTTTTTACTTGATCAATTTCTTTTTAAATTAGTTTTAAGCTTCCAGTTACTGGACCTGTTTGGTAAACAGCATGGAAAAAGTCCAAAAATGCACCGTGCAGGGCTTTATTGTAAATTGCAGGACATTAAAAATAATGACTATTTGTCAAAAACAGCATTGCTCAACTCAAATTGTTTCCTTGTGTATTGAGCCTGAGAGATCATAAAAATCACTCAACAATGTCTGCGGTCTGCTAATTTCGAATGGAATGCTTTATTTGTCAAAAACAGCATTGCTCAACTCAAATTGTTACATATATATATATATCTCCAAGCATCCCGAATCTGCTCTGACTTTTGGCCTATCACTGGGGAGCAGCCGGGTATAGGCACAGGCAGTGAATGAACGGTCAGGAGATTTATTTGTTTGCTGTAATAAGGACTGTAAAACAGTAAGAGCCCTGTGCAGCCTTGCGGCCCCCGCCACCTCCCACCCCCTGCCCTATGGGTACAATCAAATGTTGCCAGTAAATCAATAGAGCTGGGAGCGGTTTTTATAACCGAAGTTTAACACCAGGCTCTAAGTGCTCCAGGTGGCAGCTCATTTGTTCATTATCCCAACATATCACAATAAACAATGGCAACTCTGATTGGACTGCCCCCGCGACTTCACCGGGAAAGAATTGCAGAGGAAGAAGACCAAAATCTCACACAGGCAAGAGAAGGCTAATAAAAGAGAAGGAAACAAGAGGGAATTGGAATGGAATACCGAGAAGCATGCGGACAGTGCAGGTTAGAATGGACAGCGCATGAACTCTTCTGGCTGCCGGGCGATATTCACTCCTACCGTGTGCCTTATCAGAGCCAAGAGCAATAAATTGAGACACCGGTAGAACAAAGGTTTGCCTTTCAGAAATGGTTCTCAATCCCAATGTTGAAAAAGGACTCAATAATTTGGGGAAGAGACAAATCAAAACAATGCAGTTTGCATGGTGGACTGAAATTTGATTTCAAAATGAAGCCTGAATAAATGGCACTCAGAATATGCTTCTCCCTGTTGGAGGAAAACATGACAACACGTGACCACGTTTGGTTTCACTGAAGCATGTTGAACTCTAATTTGCTCATCCCGTAGATGTGAATGTGAGTGTGAATAGATGTCTTTCTGTCATGCTTATAGCCTCTCTCCCATTGTCAGTTCGGATAGGCGCCACAGCTCCCTCTTGACCTAAAACGGCATAAGCGGTACAAAATGGATGGATGGATGTATTACATACCCGACTAGGCAAGAATAAACCATATAATAGGGGAGGAATATGAAAGGGCCATTTGGAGTGGAGTGATTCACCTGTGACTTCAGTACAACTGGATCGATTCCCAATCAGGGCACTCAGTCCAGCACAGTTTGTAGTCAGCTGCCATTGTCTGCAGAACCTGCCAAGACCCTGAACAGGCTAATAGACACAGAAAATGAATGGGAAGATGGATGGAATATGAAAGGAGCTTTCATACTGGGCTCACGCCTTGCGCGGAGAAACAAATTCAATCCTCAAATGGGTTCATCTTCACAACAAACCTCCAAAAGATTCTGGTATCAGTATGTGAGAATGATGGGTGAATCGTTTCTCTTTCCGCCTCCTCTCATGTCATCGTCTGACCAAAACTTTTTGGTCGTTTGAGATTGAAATGTTTTTTTATTAGCTCATGTTGTTTTTGATTGAGCAACATCCAGAGCCCCGGTACTTTGTGGACACGCTGTTCCAGGAGCATATGACGGCATAACACATGTGCTTCACGCTGATGTCAGCCGCATGTGAAAGTCGGAAATAACGTGGCGAAAATGAGCAGTCGGTGCGCACTGAAACGTAAGAATCCCACTCCCAGGAAGAGATCACTTTTGCATATGTTTGCCTCATCATAACAAACCATGTTTGACCTTAACCGAGCGCTGTTGTGTATAAAAGTATAACAGGTCCCAGCATAGTGCCATAGATCAGGTAAAGGCATCACAAAGAGTGGAAAAGGAGATTGAAGAGCCTCCTTGCGCAGTTTGAGTAGTAAAATAGGCCTAGACAATGTTTGCACATGGCTTTACTCAAGGGCCCTTACGCCAATGTGAATGCATTTTTGTGGTCCCTTTGGGAATTGATCCTATAGACCTTTTTCTTTTTTTTTTTTTTAATTTTAGCCACATGTTTCTGTCTTGTAAACGTGAGTTTGGTACCCGGCACCACAAAGTGTGATATAACAACATCGCCATCACATCAGTCTGGTGCAGCAAATGAGAAAGGGCGCCGTTATTCACATTTTGTGTGCCGAATTCATGACTCTTGTATAGGAGCGTGGCAGCTGGAGTTTGTAATTATGCAACACAACCTCTCTTTCTACTCGGCTGCCGACTTCTGCATAATTTACATGTCTATTAGCTCATCAATTACAGTGTAATTATTTCACGGCACACGGCTAGCTTTTTACAGTATAATAAAGCAAGTCATCAAAAGAACACGTTCGACATACAAACGAACAAATATCAGAGCAGGCTAACAAATGCTAAATGATAATCACGATGTTAAACAGGTGTAGTAAACTTTATCCAACATCCAATATTTAATTGTACAACTTCCCATGGTCACTGTTTCCATTACTCTGAAAATTTGGAGGAAAATAGTTTTTACTGAGCACCTTTAGACTTGTGGCTGTTTCTCCTCACCTATGCACACCCTTTTCCCCCTTTTCACCCTTCTTTGCTTTTTGATTAATTGATGAAAACCTTTATTTATTTATTTTTTAAAGAAATGCATTATGCACGCTTTGTAATGGATACAAAACAAGGTACTTGCACGAGTTGAGAAATCTATTGAACGTCAACAGCAGCTCATTCAGTATGCATTACTTATGAAAAGGATAGATTTTTTTTCAGTGCAGTGAATACTAATTATCAATATAACACAAAGGGAATCAAAGTGTTTATGAGCCATTTTGCATTAGGGTAATATGGTTGAAATTCCTAGCACTCACTTAAGAGAGATGGGGGAGGGGGGGTCCACTCCACCTGCCCTCTATTTAAGTGAAGGCCCCTCTAGATTTTCTTGTAACAAACATTAGTGGTGGTCCCAAGCCAAACCACAGCTTACAAAACGCTATTAGGAATAAATCCTGCGAAGGACGTGTTGTTATTTTTCCCAAAAGAATGAATGGAAATAGAAATAATCTGTTCCAGTGTGGAACTGTCGCCATTACGAAACCACTAATAACTTTAGAGGCAATTTTTAGTATCACGTTAACATGATTGCTGTCTTGCCGGTGTTAAAAAAAAAAAAAGTTAAGAATGGTTGATGTTAGAATGGAAAAAGTCAACTGTGACATAATTTCAGAAAATCTCAAATGCTTTTTTTATGTCAGCAGTAATTAGACAAAATACATTAAATACAGCATGGACATTTTCTTTTTCTTTCGTAAATTTGACAAAGTAATCGTTTTCCTGAGCGAAAAACCCGGAAGTGTGACATCAATTCAAGAACAACAATAGCACAGCTCAGTATGGAAAGTGTACAAAGCAAGTCAGAAATTGTTTCAGAAAGCGATTTTTCAAACATGTCTGACGGCATTCAGGTGTTTGAAGATTTGGAGGAAGAGGAGGTTGTTGGCAACATTTATGTTGGACCTTACATGTATGAGCCAGATGGTCAGAATTTAGACATGGAGTGGAAACGTGAAAAAGATTGTGGGTGGAAGAATGCTATACTATACAGGCTGCGGTTATTAGCCTAGCGTTATTGTTTGCAATTCATAGTGGGTTGGTGTTCTACATTGTCATTGCTAAGGTACCGGTAGTTCTGTTGCGTTGTTGGCCACTCCGCACAATATACCGGCAGCCTTCTGAAGCGTTGCCTGTTGCAAACCATGACAGAGGATTCCACCCATGCACACATAATTTGAATATAAACAACAGAAGTTTTTGATTGATTGGACTAGCAATACAATTTTTCAATAAAATTCCCGATCGTAGTGTCACGATCATGAGCAGGATCGTTATCAGGCTTTTGCAGAGCTTGCGGATGAGGTGTTCATTTGTGTAGTGTGCAAATGTGCAGATGTACCTTGCGGTGGAGATTAATGTAAAAGGTGTGATTCCATTCATGAGCTAAAAAAAAAAATTAGCAGAGGGCTGCAGCATCTCTCCAAACTGATGTGTGAAAAACACAAACACGGTGTACACAATGAATCAAAGAGATTGTACTTTAATAAACAGAGACGTCATATATTTGCAGCCCTGCATTTTCAGCGATAGTCCAGCATCAGCAGTGAATGAGTTCACACAGCTGTTTGGGCTGCTGCAGGTCATAGCAGTGATAAATCTGGGGGAAGCTAGTCTCGGTAATGGACTCCAGAAGGAGTCCGGGAGTTTAACACTGATGAGCAATGGAAACTGTGGTCAGCATGAGAGCAGTCTGAACTGCCGAACAGGCGTGGACAAGATGGGAGGAAGGAAACAGCCAAATGTTCCAAGGCCCAGCCACACGGCTCTATTTTTGGAGAGGAGGGAAAAGGAGGCAGCTGCGCAGGAGTGGAACATTGCATGTGGCTGACTGCTGAAGAGGACGCACAAAGTCAGCAGAACGAGAAGTCTGCAGAGAAATGAATCGCACTGAGGCGCTGCCTACTTAAAAACTTTAATGTCATGTGTGCCGTTTTGTTTTTGTAATGACTGAAGGCACAAATGCAACACGGCGAGTTGCATAACTCTGTGGAGACACGGTGACAAATTATGTGGTCGTTGTATCCGTTTCTCCATTCAGCACCCAACAACCTCTTTCATTTAGTCGGCAGCGTTTACTGTCTGGTCAACAAACGCCAAAAGCAAAGCACATCAGTGTCTCTGGGGTCAACAAAGATTTCCAGCTTTGTGTATGAAGCTACCATTTCCACTAGGGGGTGAACTTTGGTTTGCCTTGATAGGGTTCGGAGCAGTCTTGTGTTCCCACCATATGGTGTGTAGGCGGGATAGCAATGGCTGTCTCAGCTATGCAAATAGTGTGACATCATAACAGCATGACTTGTGTAAATTGCAGATGAATTTAACTGAAGAAATGAGTGCTGACATTATTTGGCATGGTCAAATCGCAAACAGTTGTGATCCAGTCTCTGTTCTTCTTGTCTTCCTGAATTCGTCTTTCTACTGTAACGTGAAAGAAAGGACAAGTTCATGTTTAGTTTCATGTTGCACAAGCAAACTACACCGTGCTGGTGAGATTACTGCATTGCAGGCTTGTTGATGCAGTTATTGCAGGTAAGCGTTATGGCACCAAATATTCACCATGGTCTTATGTGGACAAATATAATGCCTGCCATGTTGAAACAACCATGCTTGAATTCCTATTTTCATAAATTCATCAATGATTAAAGATTTTCGTACATAATAGTCAAGAAAATCCAGAGATAAATATATCCCTTTTATGGCATTGCAACGGAAATGATCAGAATTTTTTGAATCGTCCAGATGGCACGACTGAGCCAATTTCTGGGGCCCGGCACCCCTCCCACCATTACATTTCCACCTAGGCGGAGAGTTTTTGAGTACGAAAAAGCAACCTATGTGGAGATTTATTTGGACAAATAATCACACCATAAATAATTCTGCACTGCATGCCGATGTCCAAATGCCTGCTTGTTCTTATCCTGGCAGGTGTAAGCAAACCCTTGCTCAGGCAAAAGCACACCAGCTATAAAGGGAGACAGGAAAAGGGGGAGGGAGGTCGAACTGGTGGGTGAGTAGCTTGCTTTTTTTTTTTTGGTGGTCTGCAGTAAGTGCTTTCTCACATTCTGTTTTTCCTGCATCACCTTTAACCTCTGAATGATCTTTGATTCTTTCCATTTGTTGGCCACAAAAGATTCTTTGTGAGCGTGCCACCGTAATGGTTCCTGCATTGATATGCATAGTACCCTCCAAAGGATGCAGTTTGGTGCAATGCTATTGACGTGCATGCACTGTCACCGCCGCTTATTATCTCGATAATTGATCGTATTGATCGCGGTCAGTGAAAATGAACTGAAAGAGTTGTTTAAAAGGTGAAGATGTTTGAGGAGAATCGATATGAATCAATAGTCAAAAGAGCTAGACTGTTATTGCCCCGCCGTGTATTGGGTGGCCTCGGCTGGTTCCAGTTTAATTTGGCTTTTATTTGTGTTTTGAGTTCCAAACATTCTTGCCACGAGGCTTGTCTGGCTTATGTCTTTACAAACTAAATAAAACACGGCGTACAAGGTAAAGTGCGCAAATGGAGAAGCTCAGTCACTTTGTGTGAAGCAGTGCAGCCCTACGTGCATTTGACAGTGTCGCAGTGGGACTACCTACCGCTAGTGAACACTCAGCTATCAGGCAAAGTTGATGCTGAAGTGGCCCTACGTGCATTTGACAGTGTCGCAGTGGGACTACCGCTAGTGAACACTCAGTTATCAGGCAAAGTTGATGCTGAAGTGGTAATGCTCTGCATCACCCTGTCACAGAAATGCAAATGAGAATTCAATTGCTTTCCAACTACATACTCCCAATTTTCTAACAAAGTGCAAGGCAATGCGGAGAAACATTATCTCCAACTCGCAACTTGAAAGGCCGAAAAATGTTTAGCTCGCTGGCCGCCCAGAGCAATAGCAGATGGACACTTGACGAAATGTTCTTATTAATTAACATTTATCAGCTAATGACATATTTCAACCATTTATAATACCTTTTTCCTCAGTTAATCTAAGACATGATTCATCAACAATCAATGCCGCACGACTGACTGAAAGGATCATCTCATCTGGTATGATTCCAATGCCCCACACGGTAGACATGAGTACGGTCGGAATGCAGCGTCCTTTCTTCCCTCTCCACAGCCTCATAGTTTCATCTTTTCCCTGAAATATATCAAATATTTCAGAACCGCTGAAGGTTCAGCCCCCCCCTCCCCCCAAAAAAAAAATAAATATCAGCCATCCAAAATCCATGACACTGGCATCGTAAAAAAACATCATTGCCATCCACGTCAGCTTGACAACAACAGCATGACTAGAAATGAGATCTTAGGGTCAGTTATGCTTTGTTTTTGAAGGCATGTTTGGGTGTATGGTGGACCTGAAAATTAAATGAACCTGAAATCAGTTTTGACCCTGAAAAAGATTTTATCGAAATGAAAATGTAATTCAAACTGAAATAATAGCCTACATTTTATTTTAATATATTTTATACGATGATATTTTGTTTTGTTTCTTTACTTTGGATTTCCTTTTCATTTCCGTGTTTGTGAACTGACAAAGCTTTTTCAAATTCTTGGTTTTCACATTCAGTGTACATTTTTTTTTTTATCTCCCTTTGAATTTTTGTAAAAGGCAGCATTTTGGAAGAGTGAAGAGTGACATCTTTTTTTCTTCTCCACAGCTTTTCTGTATTCAAGGTCGTCCTTTTCCATACGTTCCTGCAAATAGGGCTTCTTTCGTTGACTTCTTCCCTCCTCCATTTGTGTAAGACTCATTTCCACCCGCATTTTGGCATAGACTTTATTGACGGATGGCCTCCTTGACTCCAACCAGCTCTATTTATCTGGGCTTGGGACCAATACTGTGTTGCCCCATCCACCCAACCATGCCTCCACCCAGAGCAAAGATTCCAATGACATTGAAAAACACATCATAAAAAAAAAAAAAAAATCACGCCTGAATTTTGTTTTTTAAAGCAAAGTGCCAGTTCTTTCATCCTTACTCCTCACGTCCTTGCCTGCTTGCTCGCTAGCTTGCTTACTGAGGTACATGGTGACAAAATACAGATAAGATTTAGCCTGGATACATGAAACTTGTACTCCAAAGCCCTTACTGAATGAAAATGCTCCAGATAGACACCTCAATTGGAATAATCAGGCCAAAATAATTTTGTTTCATTAGACTACAAAATGATTTTTGCAATACCTTGTTTCTGCTCCAACGGCAACATTTATTTTACCAACTTAATGATGTCTGTCTTGGCTCCATGCAAACACACAACATTTGAGATGCGTTTGGGTGAAGGGTCTTAAAAATAGTTAAAATAATTGGCGACGAGTTTAGCACTTAGCCACTGTTGAAATTTTATAGTCAGGAATGCCACTTCAAACAAATTAGTGTTTAGAAGGCTCGAATGACAGTTTTTCTTGTCATCGGAAACGATAAAAGTGGATGTTTGATATGTGGGTTTCTCGCTGCGCAATGAAGGGAAGCTTGTGGTTCTCCTTTCTCATCGTCGTCTCATTATAAATCTTCGCGGTGATTTATAATGTGGCTTTTGGCTGAATAAACAGTTATGATTTGGCACAAAGCAGACACCGTGGACGTGTGACTTCAACAAGCTCCCAGCCTCACTGTGCACACCGTGGAAATGAGAGCGCTAAGGAGCCTCTCCGGTGGCCATTATGAATGTAAAGTCATGCATTATAGATTCACAGGTGAATTTATTTATTCTCCTGCAAAAGTCGGAAATGTAATCCGGGCCTGAATCGATGCGAGCGAGTTCATCTCTGTCCGCCTAATCATTCGCTAATGGCTACCATCAATTGTTGGCCCTCAGCTTCACCATTCCTGCACTTGCAATTAAAGTCAACAAGCACATACTGTACTGTCGGCTAAAGGTGCTTGAGCGTGGGATTCCGGGTTAATGTATTGATTATCCTCTGCATGGTGAATTGGATTTATTCCGCATCATCAGTCTTGTTTATTTATTTATAAGCTTGCTGTAATTCATCAAAAATGAAAGATTTTCCATCCTGGTGATGGGTGTAAGCGCGGACTCTCGAGGTAATCAAATGTGTTCTTTTTGATTTTAACTATAACACGAGTTGGCCCATTGACGATATAGAATTTACCGAACGTAGAAAGGAGTCACTCTGTATATCGCCTTGTATGTCACACAGATTTTAAAACGCTTGTGAATATGTGACTTATTTATTTTTAGCTCGGAGGGGAGCATGCCCTGAACTCACACAGCATTGACAAATACAACACAGTACAAAGGGATTCTCGCTTTTGGAGCAGTATTATTTATTCATGAAGCCCTGGAGTCTTCCTGTCCATTCAGACATCAGTGTAGTGGGTCTGTTTCACTCTTTTATCTTGTTCGGGGAATATATCGACATCGGTCTGACTACATAGGCGCATCACATAGAGTAGAAAGTACTTTTTTTTTTTGGTGTGTGCATTGTGTCGCATGTCGTCGCCCATGAACTCCATATCTGCTCTCTGCCTATATGCGTGATGTGATTTGGATCTTTACTTTGGTGTGCAACCAGGTGGCATAAAGATACAAAGTTATGGTCTAAGTAACATAAAACATTTTTGGAGTGTTTTTCATTTTTGTTGTTGCTGTGAGGCCGACATGCAAACCAGTCCACCGACCCCTGCGTGAAATTTAGTAATTCAGAACTCCAATGAGTAAAAATATACTGTAACTATCAAACCTTATGCAGTTTTTCTTTTCTTCGTAATTTGTGTCAACAATTTTTTGTTAGTTCGAAATGAAAATATGTTTAAAAACAACTTTTGCAGAGAAATGTTTGACATTTTGTTTGTTTGTTTTATTGCAGGGTAAAAAAATTAAATAACAACAAACTTCCGATCCCATTTCTATTTTTCTGTAGTATTGGATGAATTACAAAAGTTTTTTTTTTTGCCATATTTCATGTGTAAATAAATACATAATTTGTAATTGGACAACATTCTTCTGAGAATTCAATTCTCACAAAATAACTTTATTCTCAAATTATTTCAACTTTATTCTTGTGAAATTATGTATTATACAACTTTGTTCTGTCCTGTTGCAACTTTTTCCCCGTTGCTTTTTTTTCTCGTAATATTACATTATGATGTCTTTTATTACTGACATTTTTTTACCACTGGGTCCGGATGATTTCCAACAAGAGATGTTCATACAAAATTTTATTGGTATTGATTCAAATTATTCTGCCTGGAAGTCTGAGTGCAACTGGTGCCTGCTGCCATTCAAGCCTTGGTAATTAATTCCACTGCACGGTACGGAACAGCCATTGTGCATTCAAAAAAAAAAAAAAAAAAAGCTCTCCACATGTCCATAATTCAAAAGACAAACAGCTCCTTATTTTTTGATAGCAATCTCGATTCTTGATATATTATTCAAGCGATGCTTCTCTTTGTTGCTGGAAGTAATCCAACACTTAAGTCACTGCTGAGCTCAAGGGAGCATTGCTACTGTATGCACAACACATTGTGTGTGTCTTCACTGTAAGCTTTCTTCCTTTGGCATTGATGCACACTAATGTACTCCACCTCCCCTTGGGTGGATCCGTCTGGATCATCTCATCGCAATCCCATACATCCATCTCTCCGTCCGATCGTGCGCCGCCTGTTATAAAACACTTTTAGGCAAGCGGGGCTGCTTTTGATTGCTGCTGGCCAGCATGTGGCCTATTCACCGTAATACAATATTCTCCCTGTAGTGTGCACCTGTCTCCCACTGACAAGCGCGCATCATCTTGTAGGGGGGTCAGCAGGGGTCTCCCATCACTGTCCGAACCTACCGTCTGACTGACGCAAATCCTATAGAATGGCTCGTTTTCAACTTGAGCATGCGTCCCCTCTTGACACTGCCTGCATGCCTGCAGATCACCAGTAACAATATCACCTTTATAATCAATCTCCATGGTGCGTTTGAGGTCCCCGTGGAAGCCATTGATCCACGCTTTCATGTCACGCCCTTTCATAAATTGCAACCTTTTTGATATTGGCATGGCCTGATCGCTGCGGTGGAGAGTCACGCCTGTGTTGCTCTCAAGTGGGATGACGATGGAGACAGCGAGTCCCAGGCAGAGCCGCCGCGGTGGCACAGGTGTCAATACCGCTGCTTCTTATTGACAATTGTGCTCCTGTGGACCCCCTGAAATGACATCTTAGATGACTAGACCCCACTTTAATCCTGACCCTATACCTCATCCCTGAAATATGTAACTGCATGGCCCCTCAGAGGGGAATTCATTTTTTTTTCCCCATTCGGAAATCCAAAAGACTTTCAGCGGCGGGTTCCGCCAAATGTGAAGGTTGGTGGTACACGAGGACTGATTACAATCCGTAGAATTAGACAGAGCTTTATTAAGGAAAAAAAATAATTAAAACAAGTATTGTGTCAAAAATGCTGTGGTCGGAAAGGTGTTAACTAGAAATGGGCATAAAGATCACTGCAGTGGTGGGTTGTGACTTTCAGACGCAGGCCTTTACTAAGAACCCAACACCCCAACATCCACTGCCCCATCCCAGCATTAAAACTTGAATTGGTAGAAAGTTTGCTCAACACAAAAACAATTTCAATTGGATCTGAAATTCTGTCTGGCCAAAATGAGTGGCTACTAAATCCGGGAAACCAGAAGCGACAGTGCCTGGTGACAAAAAAAAAAATGGTTCAAATGTTTGTCTTCCATTACATCCATCCAACCATTCATTTCAAGGTCACGGGTCCTGAAGTTCATCCCAGCTGACTTTGCGCGAAATGTGGGCTGCATCCAGAGCTTTTTGCCAGCCAGGGCAGGGCACATATTGAGACGGGCAATCATTCACACTCGCCTTTACTCCGTCACTGAGTGAGAACTGAGTCCACATTACCTGCGCTGAACAAAGTCACGCAAATGTACGGGTAACCATTCACACCCAATTTTCATAGTGTGTGCGATGATGTTTTTCTGCAATCCTAAGCCGTCAGGGTTTGCATGGCTCAGAAGTGATGGTTAAAATGCTTAAAGTCATCCATAAACTGCCCATTGTTTTAAGAGGGCCGGCCATGGTCATTTGATACTGGCACTCGACTGCTTCCTCGCCCTTAAGCCATCCTGTTATTTGACTCTGGCGGCACATGTGGGAGCTCAGTGGATGAAATATTGCCATTATAAGGCGAGTGACTGCACATTGCTGGTGAGGGATGTGCGCAAAGCCTCCTTTGCCACGAGGGGAAATGTTAAGAGCTCTGACTGAAATCTCATTGTGGGAATAAATGCTGCAGCCCGCTCCTAACAGTGTCATTTGCCTTTCCTTGACACATGCTCTTTTCTCGACTGGAAGCTCCTCATTGAGTTAATTAACATGTTAAGAAATAATGAGAAGGAGACCATTTTTACATGTCCGTCAGTGCATGATGGCTAGTTTCTCTTGAAGTGCAATGAGTCGTCCGGGCTGACAGCAGATGGTGCTCTTTGGGCACATTCGCTTTGGCCCGCTCCTTTGGGCAATCCATCATCATTCTCCTTCCCTGTCTTCTCCCCTCAAAACCACTGAGAGGGATTCTGGACCAGCATCCTCCTTGCTATCATTTACCTTTCTATGGCAGGAATGTCAGCCCGCTCAGCCTTGAGCTTTTTTATCTGGGGAGCCGGCGGCAGCGAGTCGGCGTGCAGTTTAGACGGGGATCCACAGGGTGCTTCTTAATGATGTGGTTCACTGATAAACCTGGCAAGACTGGCTGACAGAGCACGGTGACTGTGTGGCGAGAACGCAAAAAAAAAAAAAAAAAGACACACGGTGAATTGAGACGGAGAAAAGAAAGCGCAGAGAGAGGGCAACCAAAGTTCAACGTTTTAAACTTTCAAACTTGTCTTCAATTCCACAAATGGTTGCGTTAGAGAGCATATGACGAATGGCTTTCCAGGAGAGGAGGCATCTGATGAATAAACTTGAAAGTGCTGGAAGCTAACTAAGTCACAGAGGATTTGCATGAAAACAAAAGGAATAATTTCCACTGGAAAAAAAAAGAGGTTATGTTTTTTTTTCTTGCCAGGATTACGCAAAAGTTACATGTGATATTGTCATCAAATCCGACTTTTATGAAAAGGGTCTTCCATTTTGTTATTCCATTTTATTTGTGTATTGTGAACTCGCATGGTCACGGTTTGGCATTCGCAAATTTGGAGCTCATCACTATAGCTAATACAATAAAGTTCTTCACAGAAACATTACACAAATGAACAAAAGTATTGGGACACATTCAGGAAGTGAAAATGTCAAAACATCAGGATTTTGATCCCTCTATTGGCAGCTATAACAGCTTCCACTTCCACTCTTCTTCGGAGACTCAGTTTTGGATTCTGTCTGTGGTAATGTTTGGCCATTCTTCCAGGCAATCATTTGTTCTTCCACAGCAAACTCATTCAAGCAGGCTTTGTACACTGGGACACAGTAATGCCGGTAGAGAAAACTGCCATCCCCAGGCTCAGCAAGGGAAGTGCTCCAAGGGCAGTCAGGGGAGGCAGTTCTGCCCTGTTGTCTCTCCTGCATGTCAATAAAAAAACAAAACAAAACCAATGTAAGAGCAAATGTTTTTTTTTATTTGTAAAAAACAACTCAACAACCATGAACTTGATCTTATATGAAATATTGTTTTTGTTTTTCTTGCTATCATGTTGAGGAATCGATTTGATTATCATGACCCTGATTGAAATGTTTCAGTGAAAGCAAACAAGTCAAAGCAAAGTTTTCTGTGGTTGGCAAGGTTGACATCTTAACCTACAGTCACTGACATTCTCTTTGAATGTGCAAGTGAAACATAGAGGATTTTTTTTCCATTTTATTGGCATGTGTGTGCATAGCAAGTTCCCCAAGATTTCTCTGAACCATCTCTGAACCATCTCTGCACTCAGCAAAACCGTATTGGGCAGTCGATTCGGATGTGTTGTAATGTGATGGGGGCTAGTTTGAAATGATCCCCTGCTCTGCTAAATGTATGACAAGCTACTTCTAAAAGGGTCAGCGTAGCGCCCTTGATCCACCGGAGCCTTTAAATACACATTCTGCTGCTTTCAGCATATGCACTCCCCCCCCCCCCCAATCCCCCTAAAGGGAAACATCAATGAAGTGGGTCTGCAGACACTTCTTTATACATTTCCCACACAATAGAAATCAATGCATGGCTAATTCACATATTCATTAAGAAAATATGTCCACACTTCCATAGCAGTTTTGAATGAGCTGGCAAATTATGCCTTTTCACATTAGTGCTTTGGTCGAGGAGCAGTCAGTTGAATTCATACTTTCTTTCTCCCCCTCCCTCTCGGTTAATAGTCCTTCTTAATACTCATCAATCATCGCTGTCAAAAAACATTGATTGCTTGCAGGATTAAATCATAGTTATTCTACTACGATGGCTATTACAAAATATGACTATTATGCGGAAACATTTCTTGATTTACTATGAGTGAAAGGCAACTCCATTGGAGTGCATTGTAGTGACATTTAAATACCAGTGTGTGAAATCAATGCTGCAGTTGTTATATGATTTTGAAGAACATTCATTTTGGGGGAGAGAACGTCTATGTATTGTAGTTTAACTGACCACCACGAGTTTCATTATGAAGTATTTGTGCACCACATTTCAGTGGAAATGTGTCATGGTTTGTTCAGGAGACCAACCATTTGTGGAGAGTGTCACGTTGTATGACTACATGCTTGCATACTGTGGATGTGTCACAAGTGACGTCATCACTGACACAAATCTTTGGGGCATTTGTAAGAGGTTGTATGGCACTTAATCCTGAAATAATGAATAGCGGTGTGTTTTTTGTACAGTTATATGGACATTGTTTTATTGCCATAGTCCGTAGCCTGATTGGAGAACTGAATTTAAAAGCAACAATAGAGACGATTTTTCATATACTGTTTAGACTGCCTAGTTACTACAGGGGATTTGCCTTAAACTAACAGAAACATCTCAAATATACTTCACTCCTCTTCAACTAATTTATTTGCAAAAAGTGTTAACTAACAAACCTCTATGCAGCTCTGCTTACCTTTTGGCTTTGACATGACAGTGTTTCAAGACACTTGAAAGTAGCACATCTACAATCAAGCACAGAAACTCATTGTGGGACTACAAGGTTTGCTGTCTCCTGTCTGGTGCGCGAACGTTAACCCATTTAATCCCACCGGTCACATTTGTGAAGGACAACAATGATTTAATTTACAGGGCTCTAAATATTTTTATTACTGATTACTTAAAAGGGCTACCAATGACACCTGATTTTGACTTTTAAATGTCTGGGAAAAATTTGGGATTAAATGGGTTAATGATTATGAATGCAGGTAATCAGAGACTGTCATGGTAAAAACAAACTCACCTTATCATTTGAGATGAGTGTGTCAGATGATTGATGATTTTAGGACTATTATTTTAAGGCCACATTATTACATTGTGCTGCTTTAATGTTTAACATTAACAATAAACATTTTTGAACATACTCTTTGCCCTGTGTGAGGTGGATCGACACTTATGAGAGCCTAGTCAGAAGCGAGACTCATCAGTGCTACGGTCTTGTGAGCTAAGATGCCCCCAGACAGGTGCTATGCTGTGTGCCTCAGTGCCCCCAACAGAGTGCGGTGCAGTCACGCTTGCCGGAGATGACATCACCAGGCTGGGGCTCATCTGACTCATCTCAAATGCTCTGATGACACACGCCTCACCAGCTTATACAGCCAAAAATTTTTTAAATTAAGTTGCGCTAACCATTCTGAATCGATAGCTGTTTTATTGAAAAAAAAAATAAATAAATAAATAAATAAATAAAGGAAATAGAGATTTGGAGAAGAACACAGAAAATAAAGTGAAATTGTAAAGAATAAGAATAAGGCCATTTCACTTTTATTGTGGGTGGGGAGGGTGTGTGTGAATCAGAGAAAGTGGCTTCCTTGGATGTAAAGCAGTGATCTATTTAATGACGAATGCATAAAATCCACTGTCTAATACACTCACCTCACTACAATACACATATGCATTCATATGATTGCGCAACAGTGACTGTCTTACACTGGATAAGGGGAAATATCAAGGTAATGTAAAATGGATGAGTTCATTTTTGTCTCCGTTAAATTAATTTGGTAATTCATACTAGTCGAGGCTGAATCCAATTTGCCATTACAGCGTCCACCCCGACATCTGGAATACAGTATGTGATCTGTCAAGCACATAATAGAGGCTTCCAAAATGTACAACCTAAGTAAAAGACGGCCATATAAAGGAAGAACCTGAGATGCATCAAACAGGTTGGATGACTTTTACTGTAATGGTGTTTATGGTAAAGATGATGATGCCATGTAAAATCAAAGTCTGTATTTTATTATCGGATGGTTTCCTGCAGATTTTCTCTCTTGCGAGCACATCTGATAAGTCGGCATTACATCATCCCCATCCTTCCCGGCACAGAGCGCCGTGCCGCGATGAGATCAGAGCAGCGGCACCACCATACCGCTCTCCCCCTTCCAACCCCACAGCCACACACACCCACCGCTCATGTCATCCCAGCAGCACAGCACACTGCCGCAGGACCTAAAAGGATCCTCTCTTGACAGTCAGGGAGATGCTGTTTGTCTCTTAAAAAAATACTCTTCCGCTCAGGTTCATCCATGGGTGAAGCCTCCATTTCAGGTGTAACAGGATGAAAATCTCTAAAGCGCACACACACGCAGACACACACTCACTGATACGTACAAGTTTGCACAAACTTGCAACACCCCGTGCTGTTTGCAGAATGATCAAAGAGCATACAAAACCATTTTTTTGGATCACAAATGCCTAACACTCATTTTTCCCCTTCTTTACTCTCTAAATGAATCATTCTTAGTGTAAACACGTTGTCCAACCAGAAGAATCCCAAAATAGGGGTGCAGCATTCTGATGGATGGTAACATTGCAATGGGAGCAGTACAAGTCCTCAATGTGCCCTGAAGTTGTATTCACCGTGCAACCAGCACACCTCCGGGCGCAAATATTTACCACCAAGTACAAAGGAGACTGCATTTGTACAATATGTACACGAAGCTAATGTGACACTGTGCAATTTTTACTCGGATCAAACACACTAGTTAACTATTTCCTGTAAGAAGGGTGTCGAAATAATTACAGGGTCAAATTGTGACCATCATAAAACCTTTATTAATTGTGCAGTCATTTTAAATACGATTGTTTACCTGTAAACCGCCATACAAGTGTAAAAGGAAGATTATCCCGATTAAAAAAGAATAAAACACTTTCATATTGAAAACAAGTGAATGCATTTCGAGGAGCTAGCCCGTCAAGCGATGGCTCACCATAGCACTCCACTACAATCTGTGGACTGAACGGCCTTTTCATCTTCATCTTTGGTGTCGGTGTTGCAAAAAAGCCAAAGAAACAGCAAAACACACAGGGTGAGCTCTCGCCCTTTAGAGGCATATGTGTCCGGAAAATGCTGGTCAAATTCCAAATTCTATAACCTGATGTTACATTTTCATGCAACTCTGGAATATTTTATGCATCACTGTGAAAAGATATCCGGAGAAGAGTGTGAACATGACACAGGTGTTTGGCCTTGGTGGAGGTCTGTACTATTGTGCATTTGTGTTATTTATTACATCCTCCCAAAGCATGAGACAGGATGTCACGACGCATACAGCAGGAGCCAGCCCACCTGGGAGTGGCATCCATCCATCCAGTATTTGGACGCATGTTCAGTTGTGATGATGTCATTGTCGTCAAGAGGGTCTTGGACTGGCTGCAGTCACACACTCTACCCTCTGACTGTCCTCCACAGATCCCACCCACTCCTCTCCACCTCCAATCCAGCTTATCGTGTCTGTGATACCGTAATGATGACAAAGACTGACCGGTAAACAGCAGCATTCAGCGCCACAGAGGAGCCTTTTATGGCCCAATGAAAGTGAGGGATGAAGCGACGCCTGTCAGCCCGGAGATCTCCGGCAAATCAACACACAACAGCAAACAGTCAAAGTGGAGGAGTGGAGATGACCGCTGCGGCGTCACCGCTGAATTGAAGCGTTTGCCATTCCATTCGTCAGTGTAATGCAGTGCAACAAATCAGCCTGGCCCCGCTCAGTTTGTCCGTGGCCCAGGCTTGGTCAGAAGAGAAGACGTGAAACCATCCTCTCACTCCGATGGACTGTTGCTCTCTTACTGTCACATTTAGACTTTGAACTTGTTTTTTCACCGGGGGCGTTGGAGCCATCGTCTCCACTGACCACAAGCCATTGCTCTTAGAGGTAAGATCGGGCCGCCCGAGCCCAACCCGAACCCGAAGCAATGATTGACATTTTTAGGCCCGATCTTACCTATAGTGTACACACAAACACACACACATATATATATGTATATATATATATATATATATATATATATATATATAAATCCTTCACAAACAAGGTGTGTGAAAAAAAAATCTAAGTACTAAATTAAAAAAGAAGAACCAAGAAAAATCTAAATTTAAACAAAAAAACAAACAAACAAACACTCACCACGACAGGAAATATGTAATGACAAAGGCTCTGTGACATATGACAACAACAATGACTAAATCCAGACTGGCAGAAATCACGGAACTAAATGAAATTGTTCACTTAAATTAAATCAACCTGACAAGACATGTGTGGCTGGAGGAAGCTGACTGGTTGACACAAGGAACGGGGCCCACGTACCCATGTGTACAACTTTATGGAAGTTGGGTCAAACTGACCCAAGTAGTGGATCAGTCTATTGTTGACTCAAATTGTATTATTATTATTATTTTTTTTTACCCCACTGTTTTTAGAGAGAATGATCTGGAAAAGGTGGTGTTCCTGATCGTATTACTTATCAGGGCGGTTGTGTTGAAATGTTGAAACAGCTTGATTATGTAAATGAAGTAAGTGCCCCGTTGGCTATATATCAGTCGACAGCCATGCATCAAAATATATATTCATGAAAATAAATGTATCATTGTAGCAGAAGTTTCCTCCAACTCGCCTCTTTGTAATAGTTTGCCTCTCTCCCAAAAGTTTTAGAAACCTCTCTCAGTATGTTGCGGTGCAGTTCTACACCACCAATACCGTATAACCAAAATAATAAACATTAAAACTGAGAATAACTTCATTTGCAAAGACAGAACTGTTGTCTTGGACATTGTGTTGTGAAAACGTACCTAATGTTGAGTAAGTGGTACAGACTTTTCACCATATGGCCTAAATTTCTATTGCATTAAGGGCGATGTGACAAAACAACAACCTGTTTCAACAAGTAATTTAAGCGGAAAGTGAAGTCGGAGCCATTCGCGGTGGAGACTCTGATTCTTTGTCCTTGCTTGACCAGTATACAAGCAACTTCATGTAGTTTTGTATTTTGGACAACTTTCTCCTAGAGGTTCTTTTAAAGTCATTTGCCCAATACAACTCGTACAAACCAAATCCCCAGTTGAAAAATAATGTCTGACATTTCAATTTGGTTCACTTAAAGAACCACAACACTTGTTTCAAGTCGGGAAAACAGTGGCTTTAAAGTCTGCATTTGACAAATAGCCCACAGACACCATCCCCCTAAAGCGCATACTTTTTCATGTTGTACCACATGTCACACAATTGGACACTGTTCAATTAGTGCGTTTGCCCATAGAGAGGACCCTAATTAGCTTTACATTGGCTTTGTGTGTCTTTTTGGTGCAAGCATCAGCCTGATGTTTTATTAAACAGAAACCTTAGCACACATGTCAATCAAAGACTAACACGGTTATCGTCGCCAAAACTCGAATGGGTAACACTTGAGCAAATCTCAGTTATGTGCAAAGAGAGCTGGGGAGAGGATGACATCATGCAATCTGACATGCATACTGTGCTCAATGCACAAACACACACACACACACACACACACACACACACACACACACACACACACACACACACACACACACACACACAGATGCATACAGGGTCATTGACTTCCTTCCCGTGCATAATATCTGAGCTGTGATACTGTGGTCCCCTTCCAGTGTTTCGACTATTATCCAACAGTTCCGCAACCCCACAAAAGTTTAATAGATGAAGAATGAAAATCTGGCAGCACAGTGGTAAGTGCTCCCACAGCCCAACGATGGGCAAAGTGTGTTCGCTTGATGTGATACTCTTGATGGAGTGTTCAGATACAGTTTTAAAGATCGAATCAAACTGATAACATGACTTTTGTTTTAATGTTTATTCTTACATCCCCCTGTGTGTAGTTCCATCATCGTCCTCCGAGGATGAGCTGTTACTTTACAAATTGATCAACTGATGGGTTGCTAAACATTTTGTATTGTTTTACAGGTTTGTGTGTAAAGGATTGTTTTGATATCTGAAAATGTATGATTGGATAAAGGCTTCCAATTGGATTTTGGCCATGTTGACATGTCCATCCGTCAATCCTTTCTTCTTCCGCTTATCCGAGGTCGGATTGCGGGGACAGCAGCTTAAGCCAGGAAGCCCAGACTTCCTCCTAGGGGATCCCGAGGTATTCCCAAGCCAGCTGGGGGAACATAGCCTCTCCACCGAGTCCTGGGGTGACCTTGGGGCCTTCTTCCAATGGGATACGCCCGGAAAACCTCACCAGGGAGGCGTCCATGTGGCATCCTGACAAGACGCCCAAGCCACCTCATCTGGCTCTTCTCTCCTGGGTTCTGATCAGGGAGGCCGTTCCTCCCAATCACGACCCTCAGGTCTCACACATTGCCCACGTGAGAATTGAAGTCACCCAGCAAAATGATGCAGTCCCCAGAAGGCGCACTCTCCAGCAATCCTTCGAGTGACACCAAAAACGGTGGGCACTCAGTACTGCTGTTTGGTGTATTAGCACAAACAATGTACAGCAGTGTACTAAGACGCGGAGTGGGGGTCGTGGGGTGGGGGCAAGTATTCCCAAACCTGCTGTACGTGTCTCACTGTGGGCAACTCCTGAGTCAGTCAGAGGACTGGTACAAAAGCCCAAGCTGTGTCTGGAGGTGAATGCGACTATATCACGTCTCTTAACAGGCTTCTGCAGAGCTTGCTCATGAGCTGATCCTTTGAATCAGGTGTGTTGATGGAGGGAAACATCTCAAGCATGCATGGCGGGCTCTCGAGGACTGGAGTTGGTGACCCCTGGTTTAAATCAAAGCAGAAAAAACTTCAATGGCTTCCTGTTGGTCTGACATCATTTTGCACACTTTTCTGCACATAGGTCACATTTTAAAAGGAGGGGTGGGGGGTGCTCGTTTCTTATAGCGAATGGCTGTCACTTGAACAGGATTAGTGGGACAGAAAAAAATGGATGGATGGAATATCGAGCAAGTTGTCCTAATTCTTTCAATAGGCCTCATGCTGAAAAAAAAAAAACTAACACATGCCTGTCCACGATTTGTCTAGGTGTTTTCATAAGTTACATCCATCCATGCGTTTTCTGATCCGCTTATCCTCACACGGGTCGCGGGGTGTGCTGGAGCCTATCCGGGCAATAGGCGGCGGACACCCTGAACTGGTTGCTAGCCAATCACACGGTACACAACCCAAGTCGCTTCCTGCGGTATAACTGAGGACAGCCTGAAGGTGATGCAGCATGTAGGAGGAGCATGCATGTGTGTAACTTACACACATGCAACACAGCAGACAGCGGTGTGGAAATGCATGTTTCCCCCCCACTGATGACATCACCATGTTTGGAGAGGTAGTTGGACCATTTTCCATAGGCTGTCCTCTGTTGCTGTGGAGAGACCTCCGCCAATCCTCTCCCCTCCCACTTTTAATATATACGCCAGCGGCGCCATGAATGATCGGTGACTTCGCTTCCTCGGGTCGATCCAAAGATGTGACTGCCCGCCACCCACCGCACCAGCAACACAACACACCTCACATTTTCAATGGCTGTGTTTATGGCTATTTATGGCTCGCAGTGTGAGCAGAATGATGAGGCTGTGGTGTGACATGTGGCAGCACATCATCTAAAAGAGATGTTAACAAAACATTGCAGAATAACCTTTTCGCTGCCAAATGTGTGAAGACAAACAAGGCAGTGGAGAGGTGCAAGCAGTCAGGAAATGTTAAACAAACAATTTAGAAATCATGTAAAAAAAAAGGCAATATCAGTTAACAATGACATGAATATATATATATATATATATATATATGCTAGTTCAAAGCAACTTAAAATACAAATTAATTACAATAACAGTGATACTTTTATAAACACAAAAACACAGTGTATCATATATATATACAGAGAGAGAGAGAGACTAAATATTCATAGTATTCATTGAAATATTTGAAATTAAATTAAAAATATACTTTTTGTTATTTGTGATTCTTATTTTGGAAATATAAATTGTATACTTTTTTCGATGTGATGTTTGTTTTTAAAGTATGATAGTAATAATATGATCATATTATTGTAATTTTAATTTAATTTGATTTACTATTAAAAATCTAAATATAAAAATATTAACCCTAAAAACATGACATGAAATAATTTAAATGTTTTTCATGTATTGCAGTGCTGTCATATTTTCATTGGTTATTGGCATTGGTCCATTGTAAGATGAATGGCCAATACTATACATAGTTAGCATATTTGCTCAATGTGTTGTCTTTTTGGAAGGCACATATTGTCCAATCTACATGTAGGAGATTAAAAAAAAAATCTTTGCTTTATAACTGTGACTGAATGTAGATCTTACCTCACAGGCAAAGAAATGCTGACAAGACTGTCCATTAGTGGCCTCTCTCCAGCCCATGCACAATACATGCATAGTGCATGCTATAAATCCTTGGCTGGTTTGCTCGATATCTCTACCTGACACTAGCTGCGGATCTATACCTATTCTGAAATGACCCCCAAACCCCCCCCCCCCACACCTCCTTTTCTCAATAGCCATGTCCCTTGGTGGACATTTAAAGAGAGGTGGGCAGCTGAATCATTCTTTCTTCAGGGCTTGCAGACAAGAAGGAGTTGAAGAGGTCAGCGATATGTGTTATTTTCCCACTGCTACGACACTCAGGATGTGTCAGACAAAGAAAGAAAGGCAGACCGGGCGCACAAAGGCCGCGCTTCATAGGGAATCGGGAAGATCAATGCACAGGCTGCCAGTGCACCACCAAACGCTGCGGCTTGATGCTGAGATTGACCCATTTATGAAAACAAAACAAAAATGGGACAAAAACATAACACATTAAACGTTTGCCAAATATGGACTGTATGTGGTGCACCTTGCTATGTTGCCTGCCATGTTGACGAATGGATCTAAGCAAGTGTCAATTAAGTGAAATCCCATCGGTGTGCCAAGTCGAATGAGACGGAACCCACAAAGTAAACTCTTAACTAGTCTGCCCACAGAAAAGCATGCCGGGGTTCACACTTGCCATACATCAAACAGACAACATTATCACCCACTACACCTTTGAAAGCTTCACGGTGATTAATTATCATGAATTAGGGAAGCCCTGCGTGTTGGACAATGTATTACACTTGAATTTGGTTCAAATCCATCATCAGTATGTGGCCAGCAGCAGGCATCAGTTTATTCCATTTTTACTTAGCGACGTAGTGAGAAATCATCTTTTTTTTTTTTTTAAATATTATTGAAAAGCAATTTAGTACAAGCCATTTGTGAAATTTCCACTTCTTTGCGCATAGATGCTAATTCATTTTTCGAGGACTTCTATTGATCGCTTAGTGACATCCTGTAACCTCGCTGAATCAGATGCACATGCCAAACCACGCTCTTTGATTTATAAAGTCAAGCATTTGCAAAGGTGAATAATCAAATTCTGAATGTGCCAGAACTCCAACAGCAACACTTGTTGTCTTACAATATACAACCAGTTCCACATACGATGAATTATTGATACCCAATTTGATGAAACATGCATTTTTGAGTTATGTGGGCTAACCTCAGCGAGGGCAAATTGTCAGCACATTTCACTTGTGCAGATGGCACTAAAACCAAAATTAAGGATGCCTGCACATTGCGGAATAGTCATGCTACAACTCTTTTACACAACGCCATACTGTCAAAATGAGAGAACTGAGAATAATCTTTCATAGGTAAGATGCAGAAAGCATTTCAAGGAAGTAGCCTTCTGCACTGAAAAAAAATTCTGTAACAGGGGGCATTTTCTATTTGTGGCTTTACTTCTATGTGTGAAATGCAATTTAATTCATTTTTCCAGAGTTAATCATATTCACGTTTGTGTCAATGATTTTATTCAGTGGGCCATTTAAAATCCCTTGGGAAAAAAAATAAGATTTTGAGGACAAAAAAATTTAAATGTATTTATCAACATTAATTAATCACAAAGACTGTGATGAATTACTTTTTTAATCACTCCCCACCCAAAACATATACTTTATACGTGTATATGTGCTTGTGTATTGCTCTGTAAAAAAAAAAAAAGTTTAAAAATAAAGTTTATTCATGGTCTGCAGTTGGCTGCGAGCTGTGTGGAGTTTGTTCTCCCCGTGCCTGCATGGGTTTTCTCCGGGTACTCCGGTTTCCTCCCACGTTCCGAAAACATACATGGCAGGTTAATGGAACATTCTAAATTGTCCCTAGGTGTGAGTGTGGGTGTGGATGGATGTTTTTCTCTGTGTGCCCTGCGACTGGCTGACAACCGGTTGAGGGTGTCCCAGCAACCAGTTTACGGCGTCCCCCGCTTACTGCCCGAAGACAGCTGGGATAGGCTCCAGCATGCCCGCAACCCTCGTGAGGATAAATGGATTACAAAACGGATGGATGGATTTATTCATGGGATGTCTACTCAGGCAAAATACATAAAAAGTAACCTTAGGGGTCATCGGGTTCATTGAGAGAGTAGCTAAATCACAATCAAACATTACAGATGACCTCAGCCCATCGTCTCTTTTATGCTAAATCATCACTCTGTGATTAAGCGCAAAGGCAGCTGTGAAAGTCAGCAAGCCTCATTACCCCAATTAATGGCGGTTCTTATTGCTAAAGCAAAAAACTCACATGACGGTACAAGTCAATACCTTTGTGGTAGTTATGATGATGGCCTCATTGATAGTGGACAAGTTTAGATCTTGACATCGAAGGACATCACTGCTGCAAACGCTAATTAAAACCAGTGGGTCTCAGCTACTCAATTAAAACAGGTAAAAGTGTGTCGAGGCCTACGTGTGATTTGTATCATTAATTTTCATTGCCGCTGTTTATTAACCTTACTATCTGGTGGTAGTCGTCACTGTGTGCATCTCCCTTCTCCAGAATAATTCCACAAGCAGTCCGGGGAGCTGTAAATGTTGTTCATGCGCAGTGCATCCATCAGCTACGGCGAAGCGCGCGGCATCAGCAGGCGGTCGGATGAAGGAAATATTATGGCTCTTGATTAAATCTGAAATGAAGTGATATTTCATCGCTCCTTATTAATTACAAATGAGGCCTTGTGCCATATCTTTATTGGTTTTCTGCCTTATGACCGGGGTGTCGTAATCCCCGTTGCTGATATCGGGTAACTTTCCACTTCAGGTGTTGCTACATGGGGGTTATTTCGGGAAAGATAGGTGCCATACATGTGCAAATTGGCATTCCTGAGCTTTTCAGCGCTTACTGATGCGTGAGGTGGTTTTTTTTTTAATTTTTTTAGGCTTACGTGACCGATAAGCGTGATCCTCAAGCTGTTGACTACGGGACACAATAGAAATGGATCCAAAAGATGCTGCTTGCATTAATCAGGCCATAATAACGTTAGGCCATTTCCTTTCTGTGCGTCTGGGAAATAAAGAAGGTTGCTCCATGGTGATTGCGATCAAAGCTTAAAGCAGGAATCCGTGTTAAAGATGCAACGGCGGTATGGATAGTGCTTGATAAGGGATTAAGGACATGATTTCTCATTGCAGCACCATACATTCTTGGAAATGTCAAGAGGTGATGGGGAGAATAAATACCTTTAGCAAAGAAACATGGTGAGCACCGCCGCCGCAGTCACCTGGCCTTGACTTTGATCAGTCATTTTCAAGTAACGAGATTTCTCTGATTTCATTAAAGAGTCATTTCGCACCTGGAAGCCCAAAGCTTTTTTTTTTTTTTTTTTGCTGAGAGATCAATGATCTAATCATGTTAGCGTTAAGCCAATTGGCTTGAAAGTCCTTTGTGATATCCCTTTACTGTTTTAATGACTTAGTTGAAGATTAAACAGGGTTTAGGAGCCATGGATTAAGGGACACATCTATAGAGGTGGAAAAAGCCTCCTTTTTCTGATGCATAATTTATTGTGAAGAGAGGAAAGGATTAACGAGGTGGCCGTCGCTCACCACTTACTGGTCAGCGATTAGAATGGAGACCTCACCACATCAGGAGGCCTTAAAATAAAAGGGAACATTTTGCATTTGGGCTGCCATGGTGAAATGATTATGGTCTGCATACCAACAAAAAAGGAATCCTGGCAAAGAATTTAGGGTGATTGTGAAATAATTACAATTTACATAATCAGGATTTTTGGGGCTGACCACCAAGCTAAAAAAAAAAAAAAAAAAATCACTGATTCGATCACAAGATGGAGCAATGTATCTTTGGATAATATATACATGTCAAATTACGGACTTGGTTCCACGAGCCTCTTTATAACCGGAAACGGTTGTGAACCAAGGTAAGTGTGAAATGAAATAAACGAAAATACAATCACTTTCCCATTTCCCTTTTGGGGCAGGTGCTTGCCGAAATGTCTCTTCCTGCATTGGATTTCCCAAAGTTTCTTGAAAGTTGCTGTTACAGTCGAACCTGGTTACAATGCACCCGAGGGATGTACCTGTACGTTATAGCGGTAGTTTGTTGTCACCATTTCAGATAAAATGGCTGCCAACAATGATGTATAATACAGTACGAACATTTATAGGTGTAAAAACATGAACATGTAATACAGTATAAACATGGCAATGACAAATATGTGTATAAACTGTGAAGAAAAAAATGATTTTATTTGACATAAGACAAACAACTGCAGCATTCCTACTTCATCTCTGAAAACACTCAGTCAGCAAATGAAAAGTGCCTTCTCCAGTTCAGAAGCCGAAGCCATTTATGAGCATCTTTCAATCTCATTGGCCTCGAACCCTGCCATGATTTTGTTGCCATTACGGATGATTGTCGAAATCCTTGACTTTGCCAATTCGTTGTCTCGGCTGAGCTTCGTCTGGGAGACTCCCTTACGAAAGTGAGAGACAATTTCAGCCTTTACAGACATTGGGATTTGCTTCCGTTTAGCAGACATGTTTTCAGACCATAAGCAGCTTGCGTTCGGAAGTACAACAACGTACGAGTCGATCGGTCGTGTTGCTAAGTATGACCGATCGGGGAATCTCATGTTGCATATTTTGTTCGTCGTGGCGGCAATTGGTTTCACATGGTTCATTTTAAAAAAAGGCATTTTCACTATTTTGTGGGGAAAAGCTGGTTGTTATCATGAAGTTATAAAGGTGTTCATCATCAGCAAAAGCTGCAAATGGAAAATGAATTACGTGAAATCGGGACGTTGAAATGTGAACGTTATAGAGGAGGGAACGTAAATGGAGCACGTTGAAACAGGTTCAACTATAGTAGCTAACACACACAAAAAAAAAACGCCTCTCGCTCTGTGCTTGTCAGAGATAACGACACTGAATGTTGGATTTGTGATGAGTGACTCACCTCCAGCATTGTTCAAACCACTGATTAATCGATTGCTGATGAATCATTAACCAGGCAAACTTGAAGGTAAAGCCAGTGGTGACCACTCTTTGACTCAGCAGGACCTAATTAGCAGTGACTCTTGGGTTCGGCTAGTAAATATCTGACTGAAAGGCTGACTTTGCTGTAGCAATTACTGTTTTTTTGGTGAAATGTAAAACAAACTTAGCGATTAAAATATCGGTCAATCAAAAGTTTCTTTTCTGCTTTGTCAACCCCATGAATGCCAGGCCATCATTATAGTCATTGTCGCAGCATTTGAGATATTCATAATATACAAAAGCAATCTGTCTGTCTAGTCAGAAATCTCAGAGCTCCAAGTAGGAAAACTCAAACTTGCCAAGTGCAAATTACTGAAGTCTAAAAGTACCGTACGATTTAGGGACTGCACCCTTCGAGCAACCTAGTCTAGGTGGTCTAAAGGCAGTATGCCACCTGCGTCAACGCTTATCAAACGGCATGATATAGCCTAAGAGTCAGCAAAACGATGCCTGCAGGCACCAGGTAGCCCCCTCCAAGAACCACATGAGAAGCCCGTGGGCCTCCTCTAAAACTAGCACACCAGTGACGGAACATCACATCATGGAAATCATTTTAAAATGCCACGAGGTTCGCGGGTGTGCTGGAGCTTATTCCAGTTGTCTTCGAACACACCCTGAACTGATTACCAGACAATTGCAGGGCACACATAACCACAGTAAAATCATTTTTTCACAAGGGGGTCGAGTATTTTTTCACACAGGGTTATCTGGCTTTGAATAATTTTTTTCCTCTTAATAAATCAAATCAACGTTAAAACAACAACAAAAAAAAACAAAACAGCAGTTTATTTTTACTCAGGTTGTCTTTGTCTGATCTTTACATGTGTTTGATGATCTTAAACAAACTGGGGAAACCACACAAAAATAAATAAATAGAAGGGGGGGGGCGTAAATTCTTCTTCGGAATGGTCATGTTGCCAAAATAGGCTTCTTCGAACCAGTGCTTACTTTGTGGACATGTAAACTACCACAATAAGAACATAGTCACATCCACCATTGAGTCGGAATCGCTCAGTAACCGCGAAGGGTTGATTATAATTTAGAACCATACAGCTGAACCATTTCCAGTCCCTCGTATCCTGATTGCTTTGGCTGTTTTTTTTTTTTTTTTTGCATCCTTACAAAAACTACACAAATAAAGCCCTGTTTTTATTTCGACACAGTCGTAAACCTCCTCCAGCTGCTCGGTGACGTGCCCGTGAGCGGCAAGAGCCATTTGCTCCTGCTTGAATTTCATGAATAGCAATAACAGTGCTTTGAAAACACATTACTGAAACACAATGAGAGCATACAATGCTCCGGTATCCTGCAAGGCCATTTGCTAACCCACAACACTGCCTGCACATATTTACCTTATAACATTTTTATTCAGTTGAACTGCTCTTTTGGTCAGCCTCAAGACAAAATAAGTGAATTTACTTCTTTGACATATGTTATGCTTTGTATAATTACAATGCAAATGAGTGCTTTCCTCCCATGATATTGTATGTTGTCCTAGCAGGCTGTTGTTTGCCAAGACGTTGGTGAGACACGTCGGTGAGACACCCAAATAATTCTGATGTCTGCACTTTATTTTGTTTCCTTTTTTTTTTTTTAAGCATCTGATAGTTAAGGCATACATTGCAATCTCGAAAGTCAAAGAAACACATGCAAGATTTAGATGAAAGAGCAAGAGAGGGAAGGGAGGAGAGGAGAAGCGGCAGTAAAACAGTCCAAAATCCAGATGTCAGTGGGTAAGGCAGGGCAAGTTCCAGGTTACTCGTGTGTAACTAGCCTGTGCTTAAGTTAAATGTGGGCATCTATAAAATTCAATCAGAATATACACGAGAATAGATTGAATGGATATTATTTAATTTTGATCGTATATTTTTCAAAACTGTTATTAAAACCTGTTTTCCTTGTATTTTATGCGGCTTTGTGTAGTGCACCATTTAAATTGAATAGTAACAATAATAGCATCTTTTTACAAGGAGATAATTTTAGCAGGTGTACATAAAAACACGAGCAGGAAGGTATTTATTATTGATGAAATTGGTGCGATTGGGTTAGCAATTGAATCACAAAACTTAAAACATCCGACTCATTGGATGGATGCAAAAGCATCCGTTTTTTTCCCACCCCATCACAGTTTTTTTGCTGTTTGTGGATGAATCGCCCTTCTTTGAGCTGGAGGATAGCAAAGCCTTCCTGTTATTGCTTCACCTCGTGCCTGTAATAAAATCCACTGGAAGGCTGTCAGTGACAAACGGCTGATTCACCCCGGAATGACTAATCCAATGCAAGCAAGAGTGAGAGCTTCATCTCCTCCAGACAACCTTCTCTTGTAAAACACTCGTAACACAGCGTCTGCTTGCAGGAGAGGAGTGTCATGACTTTACCACTCCTGTTTTGTCGAAATCACAGGATGAGGTGAGGCACTGAGTCCACATAAAATACACTCATTAAAAGAATATGGGACTAAACAAGTCACATTGCCATTGTGATCTAATAAGGATTCATGCATCCTGCTTCAAAATAATACTCACTTTAAAATGCTGCAGATCCAGATTGTTAACAGAAACTGCTACAGTATAAAATTAGTTTATCTCAACAAACTTATTCGTTAACACTATTTTGTCATTTTTGTTGCATCAGGAATTCTCATAAAATCCTTTTAAATAAAGGTGGTAATATGTACAAGTACACTACACAATGCTTGCCGTACCAAAAAGTAAAGGTGTTCTGGGTGGTCTACCATTATTTTATAGACTGCCAATATTACGTGATTGTGTGATAGATTTCTTGCTTATGGCTGTGTTTTGAAAAAAACAATTCGACAAAATGAGAAAAGTCGCTAATTGTAGCCACAAAAGTAGGCAACACTGACTACCTGCCTGCTTCACCGCATGCCTTAACTTTGCCCCCAGTCGGCATGGTAACGAACCCAATACTACATAAACCAAGTAATTTAAACCAGAGTGTGACAAGTAAATATTACGTGTGCTGTAATTCCTCATCCTTGGTTTATTTTGGAAGCAAAGAATGTCAAAGACCATATTTCGCATTGAAGGAAAAACAAAATCCCCCGTAAATGAATCCATCTGATTTACGGATGGATTGATGGTGTATTTCAGAGTGGCGTCTGATGGAAGACACACTCGAACCCACTGGCTTTGTTGTTTACTCAAACAAACTCACTCAAAATAAGCGAAGAGATAAATATGCCCCACGGTGCCTCGGTTCTGTTCAAAGTTTCTTCCTGAGAGGGACTTTGTTTTCCTTGCTTCCTTTGCCTCGTGCTTGCTTAGCTCAGGTACAATTAGTTTACGTATGAGGAGCGTGGGTCTTGACCCGCTTAAAGTGTAAAGTGCCTTGAGATAACCTCTGTTGTGAATTGGTCTTATATGAATACAATTGACTTGACCCAAATCTGTCTTATTGGATGGACAGATCGAAGCAGTTCTTAATCCGCATTGACGCAGACATATACTGTTCATCCTGATACTGCGCTGAACCTGTGTGAGGTACAACACAAAGCAGACGTGCAGCCCCCCCCCCACACACACCTCACACCGCCGTCTGTCGAGGCACAAACCTGTGTGAGGTACAACACAAAGCAGACGTGCAGGCCCCCACCACACCTCACACCGCCGTCTGTCGAGGCACGCGAGTGTAACAACCCGGCATGATTAATGATCATATCCCGATTTCCAAATGTCAGCGTCAACTCTGATCAACCAGAATGAGCATTGCAGCAGTTTGACTCCCTCGCAGTTATTAATCTCCTCTCAGCGACTCATCTCGCGGCTCCCCTCGCTCCGTAATGACACCCCGTGTTAATTGTGACTGTTGATAAAATGGAGCGCTGGAGCCAAGCTGCGCCAATCTCGTCACCGTCGTTTATGGCGTCTCTGCCCCACTAGCTTCGAAAATCAACTATTGATGTTCCTTATTACATTAGGTGAGGCGCTTGATGGCCGTGCACAGCTGCAGGCCGTTTGTATGGCTTTCCGATTGATCTGATTTACATAAATAGAGACTTTGTTGCTGAGCTGACACACTGCGCGTCTGGAAGTGAACTATTGAATAATTGGGCCATTCTCTGACACTTTCATGAGGTAAATCTAAATGCATGCAAGCGACAACTCATCTTCACACACACACACACACACACACACACACACACACACACACATACACACACACACACTCTGGGGTATTAAATACACGAGCTTTGTAAGGAATTTTGTAATAGAACTGTGTCTTTCATTAACAGTGTCAAGATACAGCTCTGTACTGGATCTCTATTGCTAAAGGCCCTCATCCAATCATATTGCTCTGGCATCATCCCTGTAATACACATAACCCCTAGGGGTCATATTTGCATGTTAATTGAGGGATTGCAACGATATGCTGCGATGCATTAAGTGGGATTATAGTACAGCGAAACCTCTACGAAACACAGCACATTTTGGAGAGCTAGCTTTTGAAATGTTTGGATTTTGAAAACATCCGTAGGGGGAAACAGTTGAAATAGTCGTCATCATAAAAGCTTCATTACATGTACAGTTACAGTAACATTTCAACAGACCTAGATGCCTTACAAGTTTCAAAATAAATTAGCAGCTCTTTGAGGGTCTGTGAGAGAGAGAGAGAGAGATAGAGAGACAGAGAGAGAGAATATAGTTGTATAGACACAATGGAAATTCAGTTTTGAATACAGCATATGCTTTAAAAATCAACTCATTTCATCATTATTTGTGTCAATTGTGGAGGCTCATAGAGTGAGTTACGCTGTCATCCTCTGTTTGTCTAATTTGTTTTGCAGTGGCCATACAGGTATGAGAAGTTTGACAGAAAAAAACAAAAACAAAAAAAAAAACAAAAAAAAAACATCAGCTCTCTTCATAGCGCCACCTCAGGGTCATCAAGCAATGTACCCAGTCCGAAGAGGCAGCATGAAGATGGGCCAACACACCGCTCAAGCAGCTATTGCCATCAATTTATTGGGTTCTTACGGTATGGGGACCTGGGGGCCCATGCATTGATAAAATCACCTGCATCTTTTTTGCCAGATAAATCCAATGGGGGATATAATCAGCAATGTGGAAACATTAATTAAAACTTGACAATTATCACTGAATTTTTTACTAGCCCAGAGGTGAAGGTGGAGGCTATGGCTAGAATTCCTGCCACACACACAAACACTTGAAGGTGGCCTGCCGGATTTAGTGAAATGATCTGAACTTGTTCTTCACTTTGGAGAAAATCAGATCCATGTGCATTTTTATCAGCCGTCAGTGTCATAGAGATATTTCAGTGGGCTGAGCAGGAAATTAGTCTGTTAACTTCCAGGTTTTCGCACGGCTTTCATCGTTTCGTCTCACTTTTCCTGTCCAGATGCTCCCATAAAAAGTAATCTGCACCCCATGGCTAAACACTTTCTTACTTTCCTCTGAGAATGCTTCTGTATTCTTGTGTTTTGTCCCATTCGCTTTTGTTTTCTCCTCTCTTTCCCATCCGTCATACCTTCCTGTGATATCCGGCCTTAATTTGCCGTCGCTTATGGGTTCAAGTGCAAAATATATTCAAAGGAGCTCAGTGTGGGTCAGTGTAGCCGGAGCAAAACGAAATAGTATCATTCGGACAATATGGTCACCGTATCGGAGCATCCATCACCTAGAAATAAATTAATATTAAAAATCACAAGGGTGGCCCAGTGGTCGACTGGTTAGTGCGTCAATCTCACAGTGCAGTGCGATTCCGGCTCCAGCCTCCCTGTGTGGAGTTTGCATGTTCTCCACGTGCCTGCGTAGGTTTTCTACAGATACTCCGGTTTCCTCCCCCTTATAGCATGCATATATGCCCACAGCATTTCAGAGCAGAGAAAGAAGCTTGATTTTTTACCATTTTTAAGCCTCATCTTATGTTTCAATCAATCAAATTTGGCAGGGCTGTTAACAACACTTTTCTCTGTGGTGTGTCAAATTTAGAAGTCATGACTATTTTGATTTCACGCAAACATAAGAGAAGCCTACAAACAGTATATTGCAGTACTACCACCGAAACTAAAAGAAAGTAACTGTAAATTTTTTTGAGAGTGGAAGGCAGGACCTCCATGTGACCAAATTCATATGCTGTGGCCCCATACCGTGAGTACTGAATGATTTATATGTCTGACTTGAACTGCATTGAGCTGAATCATCAGACAGATTGATCAGGGCTCTTTGAAGTGGGCTTCAAACAGGATCCTTGTGGACATTTCCTGGTTGGGTAGCACTGCATGCCTCTTAGATGGCTTGTTCGCAAAGTGAGTTCAACAGAATAGGGTTCTATTTTCGATGTTATATGTGGAAAAACTGGTAATACCAAAATTATGGACCAGGGGAAACTGGAGTCGCAAGGTAAAGCTAAATGAACTGTTATTCCATATTGACTGAGTACACTCTTATTTTTGCAGTCCAAGAAAATATTTCAAAACAGTTGCAGGCTTATTAAAAACCTGTTAAAAAATATTTTGATGAAGATTATCTTGCACTGGTCAACAAATGTTTACTTTTTATCTTTTAATCATAATCTTTTCTTTTAATCATACCTCTCGCATGCTATATATATATATATATATATGCATGTATGTATGTTGTTTGGAAACATTGTTTTTTAGAACGTTCAATTTCGATGTTTATTTATTTATTTATTGTGACGAAATGCTCTTCATTGACAATGGTGAACATGAACAGCATAAATGTTTTTTGTTTAGTTTTATATATCTCAATATAATGCTCAATTAATCAAGACAACTGTGACATAAATTGAATTCGAAAAGACTGATTAATAGATTCCTATGCTCAAGCCTACTCGAACCACAATTTGAAGATGCCCACTATTAATTGGACAATGACGATCAGCAAATGATTTATGGCAGGAATCTGGTTCGGCATAGATATTAATGTTGCATTTGTTAAACACCTTTCAAATGTCTGATGTTCCCATGGTAGGAGCATTCATAGTGACCCCAGGAAGTTATTTGTGCATCCCCCACCTCCCACTTTGGAATACTCTTGCTAATTTTGGATGACATTGAGAATATACTCATCTTGCCTATGCATGCTGCCATTGAAGATGATGCAGCCACTGGTGGCCCAAAAGGACAAAGGTCATATTTTCCAGACAGTCTGCAAAGAACCATGACCTCTCTTTCCCCACTTAATGTAAGTATTGTCTTTGGGCTGTTGAACTCTGGAGTCCCATACGGTGTGAACCATCAATGAAAGGGGAGACGCGAATGACAAGCAAAGGCCTGAACCATGTCTGCGCTCTCTAACCTGTCATACTGAGTTTTAGGGGCCTTGGCCTGTCTTCCAGTGGAAGTGACATGCCACTCGGGATTGTGCCGTTTGGGCTGGTCACACACAAAATATTATTCCACGGTGACAACCTGTCATCTAAGACTTGCATGACATTACAAAGTATCACTTTTGGCTATTCCGAGGGCAACTTTTCTCTGTTTTTCCTGAGAAAAAGCCATAGCTTGTTGTGAGTGAAGCTGAGGTAATTGCTTGAATTTTCCTTTGCGATCGATAAATTCTCCACCTAAATGGATGCAGGAACTAACTTATATGTAGATGGAGACTAAGGTACTGGTGGCTAAAATGAAGCTAGGCAGTTAACTAAGGTCCTCCCTCCATCTGAATTTGTTGCGTAGTGCAGACGTTCTCCCATAAATATGTCGGTATGGACAAGAAATATTTGTCTGTGGACCTTCAAAGAGAGATCAAGGAAATGGAGTCAAATACCCATTGCCCCCAAGAGAGTAGCGTACATCGACGCCTGGCATCTTTAATGGTGTGCATTCCCAGAATCACTGGCAAGCAACAGCTTCCCCTGATGTCTCCCCAAAAGCTGATGAGGGAACATAGTAAATGATCCATGGAAAGAGTATCCATGAAATCCAGAGTATAAGTATGCTCCGGCTTGCCACACACTCACTGACCTCACAACGCTGTTACCAGACGCCACGTAGGTATGTTCTATCATGCGAGACGTGCCTTTGCTGCAGATCCATTCCAGTTCCCATAGACAGAGTGCGATGGCACCCAAGTGACTGAGAGCTTTTTTTTTCTATGCGCTCAGCACATCTTTATCCCACAGGCAAGAACGTACAAATAGATTTCAAATTAGAGCCTGTGCTTTAATTTTCTAATGCACTGACCCGTTCTGCAGTGGTGTAATCGCGAGTCCCTGTGTGACAATTAAAATAAATCATGTCTGAACAGAATTCGCGAGATGTATTCATGCCTCATCAGTAACTGAATTGACGGGAATGATTTATCCCGGGGAACTTAAATACCAATGCCCACACAGCATAGTGCTAACGCACTCCACTTTCACACTTTTCAGCCACCCTGTTGTGTGTAATGAAATTGACGCGTCCGTGATGAATGAATGGATATGGGTGGAAGGACACCGCTTGTTTCTGAACACTCTGAACGTTGTTGAAAACTAAAAGGAACGCGTCCGAGCGCAACTTATTCTAGGTTAATATCGGGTTCTGTTAACTTTTATTTGGTTTCAACCGTTTTATGGAAAATTTTGTCTTACCACCATGAGCCTTTCAGAAAAAAAGTAATGACCCGCTTGTGAACGGCAGTAAACCATCACCGAGGGAAAAAAAAATGGTTTGACATCATCAGCTATCGTCTTGTTTTAATTATGAATGATGGTTCTGTGTCGAAACGAGCCTTGCTGAAAGAAAGGTGCCACGCTTTGAACTCAAAATGTCATTACAACGTTGTCTGTCTACAGCAATCAACATGATCCGACTTGCGCTGAAATCACTCACCCTCTTCATGACTTGGGACATCCTCGTCCTCGGCTTCATCCTCATGGAGCTTTTGCTTTCTCTGCTTTTTTTTGATTAATACCGTCTCATTTGAAATTTCAAAACCATCAATGGGAATTATTCAAATCCCAGAGGTATGAAATAGCTGTGAGGAAGCTGCGGAAGACACTCATTAACCTCAAATGGAGAGGAGCGCACAGAAAATCTCAATGAATCCTCCCCGTCGTGGAAATCTGATTAGTTATGGTGGCTGTACTTAATCTAAGTTGAAGGTAGAAGTTAATTTAGTCCAGTGTATGCAAAGTAATTTAGTGCGTTGTTTTCTTCGACTGCTTTTTAATGTATGTACTCCATGAGAAGTTCTATTAGGAGATTTTTCTGCAGGGACTTGGTATATCTATTTACAAAGGCCCTCTAGGGTTAATGTTTATTAATTTAGTGGCGTACTGTGCTGCAATAACGACATGCAAAAAGTAGAATGCAATATGCATTTTTGTGGACTAATAGCGATGACACAAAAATATTGTTCATTAAATAAAGACTGGGCTAAAATCTATGGGCATTTTAGTTCACGAGCAAAGTCGAGATGACATGTATTTAATTTCTTAGTGTGTCTGTGTGGGGTTTTTTTTTCCATATATTCTGGTTTCCAACCACATTCCTGATTGGCTGGCAACCAGTTCATGGGTGTACCACGCCTACTGCTCCAAGTCAGCTTGGATCAACTCCAGCACGCCGACGACCCTCGTAAGAATAAGCGGATCCGATAATGAAAGGATGGATGCTACAAATGATTAATGAGTATCGAGACGCTCAACAAAAAACAGGGGAGACCAAGTGGCTCCTCATCAACTGATCGCCAGACTCCTTCACTGGAGCATCGGTGATGAAACAGGAAAATTGGTTCACCTGAGCAAAAACATATCAAAACTAGCCATGGGCAGAATACTTGAAAAGTGATCAATGAACCTACGGTGCATATTTTTGGAATGTGGGAGACAACCGGAGTACCCGGAGAAAACCCACGCAGGTAATTTGTTGAATGGCCGGCCACTATAATTGACCCACAAACCAAAAAGTAGAGCTTCTTTTAGGGAGTGTCACACCACATCCAAATTAGATCAACAGCCGCTCCACGATTGCACAATTTGTGGCGTAATATGTCGCATTAATGCAGATGCACTCGCACGCTGGGCCCCCCCACAGGTGTTGTTCTGCCTTATTTCCCAGAAAATATAGCAGCGACTGGTGCCGTCGTCATTCTCTGACATGCAGATGTCAATTAAGACTGGCGCAGAGAGCACACATCTGCCAGTGTGGTGTCTCCACTGAAGCATAGATAGCAAACATTAGTTGGCAAGCTCAATCTCTCAGCTCGTTTCTAGTATGCAACAATTAAAATAAGGTTGAAATCTTCTGCGTGATTTCTCTTTAAAAAAGAAAAAAAGAGATGCTGTTTGATTTCTTGGGTAGCGTAACCTGGCGTGTCTACAGTTGAGTGCATTGATTTCTTCCTCATCCTCATTCGGACCTCTACTGTCTGCAGTGCTATTTCATGAACATAAAACACAGAGCGGCTCCTCGACTGTTGTCTTGAGAACATCTTGTTATCACATCTTGTGCTCGACCACCTGCTGAGTTCACAGAGCTGTAGGCATCCCCCGTGACCTGCGTTTGCCTCTGTGTGGCTCTGCTGGAGACCTTGGATATGTTAAACACCCGCATATGGCTGACACCCCCAGTTCCCTACACACGGCTCCCTCAGAAAATAGTTCATTCTGAGCACTCATTTGTACATGCGCACGCCTCCAAACAAACTTTCCTATCAACATGGCCTACCTACTGCGTGTTTGTATTGACTTGTCAAAGGGTTGCCGCAGATCACAAGCTGTCTGTCGGAACCAACGAGGTCTCTCTCCAAAAGCAACACGCTCTAAGTGTTTGGATTACAGCGGTATACATTTGTATAACGCCTGCGATAATGGGATAAAGCGGCTTCCGTGTGCAAAATCTGTATGGAGAATGGATTATTCCAAAGCTCTGCCTATGGGATGCCGAACCCAGGAGTTATCACAAGCAGTCAGTATCTCAAGTGTGCGCGTTGCCACAGAAAAGCGCTTCTGATGCCGCATTTCATGTCTGCGTTCAATTCTCCGAGGAGAAAAAAAATAAAAACCTTGGCAAGGGGTAGGCCTTCGGTGTGTTTTTTTTTCTTCCGTCCGTAATTACAAAAGAGCCACTCCAAAGGATGAGACAGACCAGTTCTATTTCAAATTTGCATTTGCTTTACACTAGGACTATGCACACGGCTCGATTTATTTTTTATCTCACCCATAATAAAAGAACCCACTGAACTTGTTTGTGTGTTTCTCTTGATAGTCGTTATAGAGGAAAATTAGCATTTCAGTGCATACAAAAGCAATTACCACCAATTTCTACACATTTCATCCAAACATGTTCCCAATTAGAGGGCCATTTCAGGGGACTGATAAGACCAACAGCTCTCACAATGAACATCACAGATGTGGACAGACAGCACGTCCACCGCTATTTTTTTCGTTAACAATTTGCATCTCTGTCCCAAGCGCCAGCGTCATTTCAAGCACGGCTAATTTCAGCCTCAATAAGGGCGCACTGGTGGAAAACAAATGGCCCTGAGCTGATAGCGGGGCTTTGATACTAACATGGCAGCTATGGTGTCATGCAAGCAGGATGTTTTTTTGTCTCCCACCCTGGATTGTTTTTTATTGTGGACTCAAAAATGGTCAAAAAAGCACTACAACATGTAGCTATTTGTGATTTTATGAGGAGGAATAAAGTAACATCAGAAAATTTATTCCAAGAAAAACATGAATTATATCGTCAGAAACAAACTTATGAAATGTCAAACTTATGTCATATAGGTCGAATGGTGGTCGACTGGTTAGCAAATCTGCCTCACAGTGCAGAGGTGTAGGGTTCAATTCCAGCTTCGGCCTTCCTGTGTGTAGTTTGCATGTTCTCCCCGTGCCTGCGTGGGTTTTCTCCGGGTACTCTGGTCTCCTCCCACATTCCAAAAATATGTGTGGCAGGTTAATGGAACACTCGAAATTGTCTCTAGGTGTGATTGTGAGCTCGAATAGTTGTGTGCCTTGCGATTGGCTGGCAACCAGTTCAGGGTTTACCCCGCCTACTCCCCTAAGACAGCTGGGATAGGCTCCAACACGCCTGCGAGCCTTGTGAGGAAAAGCGGATTAGAAAATGGATGGACCGAAGTTGTCATACAACAAAAATGAATTTATAATATGAGGCACTGCAATAAAAGAAAAGTTGTAATATGATATGGGAAAAGACATGCAGTTGTGTGCATAAACATATTAATAATAATTGTTAAAAAAAACAACAGTACGATGAGAAAACCTCAAATTAAAAAGCTCTTTCCAGAATAAAGTTGCATTTTTGCAAGAAAATTGGGTTGCATTTCAAGAAAGTTAAGTTCTAGTAATCAGTTTAGTTGTGACGTTATCAGAATAAAGTTGTATTTCATGCGAAAAATTGCAATGTTATAATTGAAACAAATGATCATAATATATTCCACGTTGCTTCTTGAATTAATTGAAGGCTCTCGATTGTCCTTTTTTGTGAATGTGACTGTGAATGCTTCTTTGCCGACAGTGTGACCAGCCCATAGTGTATGTACGTTGCCTTTTGCTCAAAATGTTGGCAGCTCAAGGCCACGAGTTTCCAGAGTGAGGATAATTGTTTGAGAAAATGGGTGGATGCATTGTAAAAGAACTTCAATGCTACAAACAAGTATGAAACTACAATCACGCTTGTATCATTTTATTAATGGGTCTGTGTCCTTCTCCAGAACAGACACAAATGTTAATATTTTGCGCCTATTCTCGGAGAAAAAACGTTTTCTCTCATATCATGCCTTTCTTTTTTTCTGTTAATTCAAACATTACTATTGTTGTCGTACATTTCATTCTGTCCCCGATATACTTTTGTATATTACAAAGTTTCCAGAGCACCTTAATATGATTTACAAGAACATGAATGATGTCAATTCTCTCATTTCCTTATTGGCTCTAATGGTTTTACGCAAGTATTTGCCCTCTCTGAGTCCTGTCATAAATCTCGGATGACATCTTTGAATCTGTCCATTCATTAGTCCAAACAAGCTTATCTGCTTAAAGTCTTTGGCTTAGACCCCATTCTCGCTGAGAAATGACTCACCTCCATATTGCTTGCTTATTCACTCACAGCAACAATTACGTCACCCCTGCGACTGGCTCGTCGAGATTACAGACTTATTTGTGCAAATCCTCTTTTTACATGACAGCAAATGCTCTGCCAGAAGTTTGTGGATGAGACTCGGAGGAGACAGTCAAAGAACAATGATTCGGGGCCTGTAAAATTACTCATCTTTAGAGGAGTAGTCATAGGATGATTGATAATGAAGATGATGACATCATACTACTGTACTTAGGTCCGCAGTGAGGAAAAAAAAAAAAAACAAAGGGCAGATTAAGACTCAGCATCATTTAAGCGGGGTTTACACCACAAATCTTCGGATTCCTTGCATTTCTTTTTGCTTACACTATCCTAAGCTACATCCAAACTAAAAGAATCTTAGAGGCTGTACTTGAGCTGTGTTCACACAAAATAAACTCTTGTGCAATTTCTTCCACAGTATTGCTTGTTTGGTGATGCTATTATTTGAACTCAGGGTGGACATCAAACAAGGAAAGACAAAGACAGCTAAAAAAAAAGGAGGGTCTCCGCTGATAAATACAGCACCAAATAAAATGTTGACCATAAGTAAGCCTGCTGATAGCAAAAAAAAATAAAAAAAATGCAACTTTATCCACGTATATTTGCATGGGTAACGCTTTGTCTGGTGCTAAAACTGCCTTGCGTGAAAGACAGGGCTTGACATTCACACCCGCCAACCCGCCAAAGTGCATGTGAATTTCAACTGTGGCGGGTGACTTTTGCACCACTCCTACTAGCCCATTTGGAACATTGTGTTTCAAATCAAAATACACGCCGAGATTGGCTTACTCGTCACGATCACGTCGCTGATCAAAATTGTCAACAAATAAGCAGGATTGGAATGCTTTTTCACCTAAGATGCAACAACGGGCATTCTTACATTGTTAAAGTCCCTAACTGTCACAGTGGACTCGCACAAACTGTTTCCATGTACACACTTGAGACTCAAAGTCCTTGAATAAATGATGTCTGGATTTAAAGTGGACACAGCTACAAATGCGTATGTTGTCTCTTATAGAAGTCAATTGTCCAAATGCATCAATTGTTGACCACATCAAACGAACCAAACTCAGTCACAATGGGTGTGATGCGTTTCACAATGACTGTGGTGTATTTTGTCACACCACAAAATACATAAAAAAAAAAATTAAAAAAAGTCAAAGATGATCTCATCTAGTCCAGACTGTCAGGGCTGCTGTATTGCAGCATGATTCTGCCATTCATTTATTTGGGGCACCATATATACTTGGGAGGAATGGTGCAGGATTGCGAACTCAATCACAGCGCCCGGGGGTTGTCAGTGCGCAGGGCGCTCCCCGTGAATTACACACTGAAAGGCTATCACCCAAACCTCCAAGGTCCACTGCCAACTCATCAGTCATCGCCGAGCACATCGGGCCGCAGACTGATCAGGCATGCACACTCTCGGGCCACCGGGGACGTTTGCAAACGGAGGGCCATGCCCCCTCCGCTCTGTCCACACCAATATACACGCTCGGCGCTGCAAGCGCGGCATCACGTATTCCAAGGTCTGAGTGTGACTTTGCCTTTCAAAATTCTGTCACTCTTCACAGATTGTGTATTAAAGTGAAGGCCGCACAAGCTTGTTTTGTCACATTGGCTGCTTGCTCGAGATGGATTTTCATACTTTTTATTTATGGCTGTGATGTTTAGAGGGAGCGGCATACTTCAGGGTTTGTCAAATAGCTAAGCCCTTGTTAGATACTGACTATGCTGGGGAGGTGGTTTATCCTGAGTTTACTTTAAAGTATGTCTCATAATCTAATTGGAAATAGTGTGTATATTTTGTGTCTCATAATCTAACTGAACATTTTTATGAAACTTTTTAATTTTTTTAAGATGGGTGGGTAATTTATATATATATATATATATATAT
>NW_017806238.1:920868-952575 GCF_001891065.2 Hippocampus comes | reverse complement strand
AACCTCCTGTAAAAATTCTTCTCGCGTGAAGTCTTGCCTGTGCTTCCCTTCTTCCCGAAGCAGCATTCTCTCCACCACGCTCTGATGAAAAAAAAGGTATATAACATGAAGATGCAGTGTTTCAGTATCTGATATGCAAGAGAGGCTTTTATTTGTGGTTCTGACAGCTGGCTTTCATCATGAGCATTCTATTCTAGCTACAGCTACATTATGACCACTGAGATACTTGAGTTGAGCAAAAAAAAAAAAAAACACTCCAAAAATAACAATATTTAGTTTTGATTGAGTGTCTGAGCGACGATAATAGTATGTTCATTCTTGTAATCTGAACCGGCGCAAACCACCTCCTCATTTCAGGATGCGGAATGTTTGGGTGAGTTTTTTTTTTTTTTTTTAACTGGTAAATGGCACATTGTAAGATAATCTCAAGTCTTTTTTTTCAATCAGCACACTTTTTCCAAATGTATTCATATTTTACAGGTTTGATGTTATGGGGCTAGAATTGAAAAATCTTCCCTCGGGCATTCCCAGGCCAGTTGGGGGATATACAGTATGCTGTGTCCAAATGTATACTTCGTGTCCTCCAAAGACCGAATTTGATGACCGCATGATGTACGCAACTTTGGGCGCACCTCAACTGCACGCCGGTGTCCAAATTTATGTGGCTTTTGAATCTAGCCTTCAAATCTGGCCTTTGTTTCCACGGAGACGGCGCACTGAGTGAAGGGTGTGTCGGAGCACACTTTCGTAGGCTATCTTGCTCCGCACTCGAGGATGCAGCATAAGAATTTGGACAGAGTCTTTCCGGGCGGCCCGGTCGTCGAGTGGTTAGCGCGTCGATTTCAGCGGTACCAGGTTTGATTCCTGCTGCGGCCTTCCTGTGTGGAGTTTGCATGTTCTCCCCGTGCCTGCGTGGGTTCTCTCCGGGTCCTGCGGTTTCCTCCCAGATTCCAAAAAAACATGCACGGCAGGCTGATCGAACACTCCAAATTGTCCTTAGGTGCGAGTGTGAGCGTGGATGGTTGTTTGTCTCTGTGTGCACTGCAATTGGTTGGCAACTGGTTCAGGGTGTACCCCGTCTATTACCCAAAGACAGCTGGGATAGGATCCAGCACACCCTGCGACCCTTGTGAGGTTAAAGCGGATTGGAAAAAGGATGGATGGATGGATGGATGGATGGATGGATGGATGGATGGATGGATGGATGGATGGATGGATGGATGGATGGATGGATGGATGGAGTCTTTGCTGCGTGTCCTGGGCCCTGTCCGGAGCCCCACACCGGGGAGGCATCCAGGAGGTATCCTGACTAGATGTCTGAGCCACCTCATCTCGCAAAATTGTAAATTATGAACGGATTTGTCAACCTTGACTTACCAACTTTACACCACTGTGAGTAAAATCCCCTCTTAAATATTCAGTTATGACAAAACAGAGGCGAGGAACGGAACTTCTTTACCTGTGTTGCTATACCAGCATGGTCACAGCCAGGGACCCATAGTACTCTTTGGCCCTGCATCCTTCTCCTAAACGGATTGAACAAAGCATAGTATGGAGTATGCCTAATCAATCGTTCATAGCAGCATTACAATTAGAGCCAAAAAGCATATATTTAAAAAAAAGGCAACATTCAGAATCTGTTTTCAGCATTTACCATCGAACCAAAGCATCTTCTATTGCTACAGTCAGAGCATGGCCCAGATGCAGAGTCCCTGTCACGTTTGGTGGTGGTATACACAAAGAGAAGTTCTGATCCACAGCATGAGAAAACTCCTGAACGTCCTTAAGAGAAGGATACTTTATATAGTACATACCACAACTTAAATTGACAACCCCTCCAAAAAATGTATATTAGCATCTACTCCAGTGGTCACCAACATGGTGCATGATATTTAAAAGATCTCACATGATGCTCAGGCCTGAAGAACCCCTCCTTCTCCCACCACTGATACCAGCTGGATTCCACATAATCTGGACTGTATGAGGATGGAAATGGCAGGCTTGTGTCTGCCAAAACATATTCACAAGTAGGAAAGAATGTTTTCAGTGCTGCAGTATGACAACAACAAAGTTGAGCGACTATTGGGTGTGTGGGCTGGGGTAAAAGGGCAAACTCGCCTTTCTTTGCCCCAGGTGGTGTATCAGCAGGATAGAGGATTCGCTCCTTTTCACTCCATTTTATAGCATCTTCTTCAGCTGTCTGGAAACACAACATCACCGCTGGAATTAAAAACTGCAGATTGCATTAATAAATATGTCATATGTATGTATAGGTTACAATCACACAAATGTTCGGAAGTCATATGATGATTGTGAATGATTTTGAAAGGGCGAGTCAATAGACAAATCCTTTGCTGGTTCCCAGAGACTACTTATAAGGAGTCTAGCATTCAGAACTCGGTGTATTTTCAGTGTACTGTACATATTAAAATATACTGTATACTTTGCTGCCGTTCCACAAGGTGTTGAGTGGATAGTATGGCGAGCTCCCTCTGTTTTTTCCTCTTCTGTTTTTCAACTTGGAGACGAGAGCGTGAGCTTGATTTGGAGGCGGATAATGTTGAAGGCTTGGGCGAGTTACTGGAACAGAGCCTGACCGCTTCTCTCCTTGCGTGCATTAGAACAGGACCTATTGGCCACATCCTCAAGGACAAGCTATACATGGAGTCGGAAAATATATTTTTTATTAAAATATAATGTAAGAACTAATAACACATAATCTCAATGACTGACGTCATTTCAAATCAGGAAAATTAAAAACCGCAATACGTTTTCAATTTCTAAGATGACTATTTACAGTGTTATAGATATTAAAAGCGCCTTCAGCGACCTTAAAATTCCTCTTCTCTTTGAAAAAGCTACATTTCTGTCATGTGACCAGGAATGCGTTTAAACATTAATATAGCATGGTACCGTGATAAACATGTCATTTGAAAATATTTAGCAAGATATATAATACAAATGAAACCTATGTCAGCATGTGATTGTTGTTTGGTGCCGGTCTATTTTGAATGACGGACGACAGGAAATCCGGAAAGAAGTCTCTGCTGTCCGTCTACAAATATCTTCCCCCCTCGGCACAATAACGTCAAACACACAAAACGGAAATAGATGATCCTGTTGGTTTTCAAAACAATAATTCCACCGTACAACTTTAAGAGCACGGCTACCGTAAGACGTTTGTTGTACTAGAAAAACAAACAACCTTCTACAATGCGTTTTCTTACCAGCCGGGTGTATCGTGATTTATATTTAGAATTTATAAATAAAAGTATGTGACATTCAAAATCACAGTGTAACACATTTCCGTTTCGAGTCCCGCTAACTATTGGTCATTTTTGACGTTTGACTATTTTGGTTGGCCACATCCCATTCCATCAGAGAGCTTGACAGCTCATATCTGACTTTCATCAACGTTTCTTGCTGTCTTTGAATTGATTTTTAATTGTTGGTTATCATTGATGATTTTAGAATACGCTGTTAGTCAGCGATTTTTAGACGTCCATCTTAAAAGTTAGTTGACGTTCGCGTTAGCAGACGAGCTCCGGGGATGGCGGAGGTTCCTGGGACGTCAAGTGAGACGATCACGGAGACTGTTCAAGCCAGCACACCGCCACCCCCTCAACAGGTAAACAATTAAATGACCGCTGGTGAAAACATTTGGTTTCGGTTGAATATGCGTTACAGAGGCTAATAAATATCCCAGTTGCTAAAAAAAAAAAAAAAAAAAAAAAAAGGGAAAAAAGGCCGTTCTTGAAAACAACCGTAACGCTTATACGTTGAACGTTCGGTATAACCAAGCCATACATTTCGGATATTAAAATGGGCACGTTAAGCACATAGAAGAGCACATTGTCTTTAATAGAGCATCAACATTCTGACCTCAGCATCATTTATATTGTTAGAATATACTGGGGCCGATTAGATCACAATCCGATCTCTACGGTATTTTTATTTCGTGACAATCCGCACCTCCGGTGGCGAATTGTGCTGCATTTCATCTAGCTACCATTCGGCCTAAAGAGGGTAATAGCACAATGAACCTGTAGAAAACACACACACACACACAGTCTGGACGGAGGAGGGTGTGTATTCCCAATGTGAAAAATGTGACAGAACGCTGAGAAATGACATTTAGAAAGGTATGTTGTCAAGCATTTTTGATCAAAGGTTTTTCCTGTTGTCCACACGTCGTATTTCCTGGCGCATGTTTCCAGGAGGGACGTAGTCTGACAATCAAGCTAAGGAAGAGGAAAACCGAGAAAAAGGTGGAATGGTCCAGCGACACGGTCGACAATGAGCACCTCGGGAGGAGATCTTCAAAATGTAAGTGCCTCTTCCTTGTGCTCGCATCTCAGCGATATCGTTGTTAGTTCTTGCTTTTGCAACACTTATAAATACAGTTGCACTCAATGAACACGTTCCTTACTAGGCTTTTGAGAAAAATTCACTTCATTGAAAATGTTGCTGACTTGTGGTGATGAACTGGACTTTCAGTTTTCAAATGTTGCTGACTTGTGGTGATGAACTGGACTTTCTTTCAATTTTTCCCGGTGACATTACTCTGGTCAAAAATGTACATAATTCAATCATGAAAACCTTCGTTCATCTTATGATTCTATAGTGTTTGACTTGAAATAAAGGGTCACTACTGTTAATATGACAAAAATAATCAACTGGATACTCATCCTTGTTTTAAATGTGCATTTAAAAAGAAATTGCATCGAATCAAAACGAAGCTCATTTGGAAAATTGAGGTAAGTGCCCAGTTGTCATCAAATTGGGCCCACCTTTTATTTTTTTAAATTGCCAGGACAGTGAGACTTATACTATATTCGATGCTGTGCCACTGCTCTGTCACAATAAATTTGTAACCAGTTTCTTAGGTTAATTGAAGTGTTTAATCCTGGTATGAATCCAACGGTTCTGTGAAGGCCTCTGTGGTTTATTAGTGAACACAAGTGAACAACTGCGTCATCACGACCAAGGAGCTTACCAAACTGGTCAGGGATAACGTTGTGGAGAAATTTAAAGCAGGGTTTGATTGTAGTCAACCCAATAATGTATGTTGAATCCATCATTCAAAAATGGAAAAACGTATGACACAACTGAAAACTTTTTTTTCTTCTTCTTCTCAATGCTGGTAGGTGGCTGTTCAAAATATTGTCGCTTGGTGGGGCTGAATACAAATGCACACCGCATTTTTCCGATTTTTATTTGCTTCAAATTTTGAAAACTATTTTTGAATTCTTTTTCAAAACACAATTACATGCTGCTTTGTGTTAGTTGGTCCAATTAAATCTCTATTAAAAAAAAAAATAATAAGTTTGAGGCTGTGAAGTGGTGAAATGTGAAATATTTCAATTGGTCTAAAACTTTCTCAAGGCACGCCATGCTCAGCCCACCTGCAATCTTGTTGAGGATAAGCGATACAGAAAATCGATGAATTTAAGATGCTGCAAGGCATTTTTTTTTAATATCACAGGCTCCCTCTGGTTGGTATTGTCAACCAAACAAACATTTGCACTTTGCAGGTCTCATTTCTGACTTTTTGAGTTAAAGCATTATTTTGGAGGCTCAGCGCTAATCCAGAGTGCCTTGTTTCAGGCTGCTGTATTTATGAGAAGCCTCGACAGTTTGGCGAGTCATCCTCCGAAAGCGAGGGAGATGATGACGAAGAAGGGTGTGGCAGCGCGCACTGTATCCTGGGCCACGGACGGAGGGATCACGGACAGAGGGAGGGCGGGGGACCCACCGCGCCCCCAAAGTCTGGAAGGTCTCATGCTCACTAGATAGCCCTGTAAAATGGGTGTGTCGCAGGGTATTTGGATGGAGGGAAGGGTTCTTCATCACAGCATAGCCACAGGCCTACAGTCTTAACCTGAAAGGGGAAGTCAACCTCCAAATTTTCTTGACAGTAATCAGTTCTCTGACGCCCTACTAGTCTAAATACGGCATTCCGATTAATATTGCCTTTAGTTGGTCCAATTAAATCTCTATTAAAAAAAAAAATAATAAGTTTGAGGCTGTGAAGTGGTGAAATGTGAAATATTTCAATTGGTCTAAAACTTTCTCAAGGCACGCCATGCTCAGCCCACCTGCAATCTTGTTGAGGATAAGCGATACAGAAAATCGATGAATTTAAGATGCTGCAAGGCATTTTTTTTTTAATATCACAGGCTCCCTCTGGTTGGTATTGTCAACCAAACAAACATTTGCACTTTGCAGGTCTCATTTCTGACTTTTTGAGTTAAAGCATTATTTTGGAGGCTCAGCGCTAATCCAGAGTGCCTTGTTTCAGGCTGCTGTATTTATGAGAAGCCTCGACAGTTTGGCGAGTCATCCTCCGAAAGCGAGGGAGATGATGACGAAGAAGGGTGTGGCAGCGCGCACTGTATCCTGGGCCACGGACGGAGGGATCACGGACAGAGGGAGGGCGGGGGACCCACCGCGCCCCCAAAGTCTGGAAGGTCTCATGCTCACTAGATAGCCCTGTAAAATGGGTGTGTCGCAGGGTATTTGGATGGAGGGAAGGGTTCTTCATCACAGCATAGCCACAGGCCTACAGTCTTAACCTGAAAGGGGAAGTCAACCTCCAAATTTTCTTGACAGTAATCAGTTCTCTGACGCCCTACTAGTCTAAATACGGCATTCCGATTAATATTGCCTTTGTGGAATCTGAATGAGTAAGAGTAAAATCCACCTGTTTTTGTCCATATTGGCCATTTTGCTAATTGCCGTCGATGGAAAATGACATCACAGTTGCTCACGGCCCGGACAACACCCAATCATGGTTCAGCTTCAGAAAACAGGTGAGCCGTGATTAGTCGTTACCTGAGCTCTGAGCAACTGTGATGTCATTTTCAGCTGACGGAAAAGTGGCAAAATGGCCGCCCCCCCTGAGATGGCTAAAAACAAGTGGATTTTGCTGCTTAACTCAAATTCAACGAATGTAACGTTACTCAGAATGCCGTGTTCAGACAAGTGGCGCTGTGTAGAACACATTTCTGTTGACTTCCCCTTTAAGCTCCATCATAGAGAAAGACAGCCAAACTTCATGCTACCTTCCACGAGCACGACTTGTACCATCAAGCACACAGAGTCCCAGATGAAATTTTCCCACCATCTCTTAATTATAAAAACATCTTGACAAGATGTGTCATCGAGATGATGACTCTTTTTCCATCACTCAACTAACATTTACTCCATACACATTTAGTCCATCTAGATGTACCATATTTATTTTCTTTTTTTGAGATAAAATTGAAGATATGCGCCAAATAGGGGAATATTATTACATAACAAAAAACAAAAAACTAACCCTTTCGTGCCCTAATAATAACCTACATCAGGATTTTTTTTCTCAAGTGTTTTTATCAGTCTTTAGGCATGAAAAAAAAAAACATGATGACAGTGGATGACAACACACATTAGGGTCCATTGTAGTGGTTGATGCACAACTGTGACATTAACATTCATATATATATATATATATATATATATATATATATATATATAAGGCAGCATGTAGTTTTGTGTGTTAAGATGCACGAAGATGGAAAATACAGCAAAAACCTGTGGTGTATTTTGCGCTTGATCATACAGAGATGTACTTAAGCAATGGGTTATTTTGTGGCTCTATATCCTAAAGCAAGGTGACTGCGGTCTCAAGTAGTGATATTATCTATATAAAATATGTCAAAGGAAAATAAAAACAGAGCAAAAATCCGACGTGAAAGTATTAAGATGGATGGGTGGATTTCGACGGCGTTTTTCAGGAACACAACGGTGCTTTACATGGCAAGTGGAAAATTGACAATACCAATGAAGGACCGTCTTAAACTATCAAATCTTTGACCATTTCGGTATGCAACATCGTAAGGGGTAGGAACGTTTATTTGATCATGACGTCGTCCTAACGGTTGCATGGAATTGACTGTTGATACGTGTGCGACGACGCATTTGTGGAGCAGAAGCACCGTTGAATCGTTCGCAACATGTTGGCTGTCTAAAGAACAACACGAAACTCATCCGGACATGATTTTGTACAATACAATATTGGCATCAAAATAACTTTCAGACGGGATAACCAGTCCCATTTTATTCAAACCATTTCAGACAATCAAATCGATTGTGAATTACGCTAGTGGTCAGTCAAAGTGCAATTTGTCAACTTCCCATCTTTAAATATAATACAGATGGTCAAATGCAACCCAATACACAAGATTAGGCCTTGGGTTTTATTTATGAATTGATATTTGGTACGCAATATGCTTTTTGCCTTTCAGCGGACGGATATCATTTTAGGCGCCATTTTGAAAGAATCGTGACCACCCTCACTTCAAACTACTCAAGTTCAAAACTAACCACGAAAAAGACAACAAAACAAGATCCATTTGATTGTATTGTCGTTGTCCAATGAGGTAAATAAATACATGTACTACTGTATACGTTTTGGGGTCTTGGATGATAAAGTACTACAAGATACACGATGAGACTTGTTTTCATTGGACAGCAATTTATATTTGTATCCAATGCATCACTTCATTTTTTTTCTCCTGACTGTGTGAGGTTTTAATGAACTGAAGTGTTGATACTATTCAAAGTGTTCATTTGCATGTGAGTTTTCTTTCTTCGGACAGATAGTCCAACAAATTATGATATTTTGCATCTGAATTATAATTTTTTTTGGTTTACTTTGCAGACTGCGACGAGAGAAGTGTGATAATATTGGACTGAATAACTGCTCATTTATTGAACCAATTTCCTAATAATCACCTAAACATTAAACTCCACAGCATGTTGTTTCAAAAAAATACCTACATTCCACATCCAAGGGGCGATTAGTGCTTTTTTTCTGCTGTGCTGTGTTGAGATTGTGTCATTTGGGAGTCTTCTCAAAGGTTTCCATGATGAGACGTCCAATCCTGTATGTCAAAACAGGAGAAAACGTTAAGGTGAAGGTGCAATGACCGTCGGCCCAACCTTTGTGCTCTCATGTCTCAGCTCGGAGAGATTTCACTTCACAACACGTTCTCTGGAACACACACACACTGATTTGATTTCACCATTTTCTGTATTGTACGTACCTGCCCACATGCACAGCGATACACCATGTACAGTTCATTGGTCTTGTCCTGGCAATGCACATTTCTGTAAATACAATTAAGCGTCATGGAATCAAACTGAATGTGAATTAAAAGTTTTGAACTGTGATGTACGTGTTACTAAACACCACATTTGAAAGTGCATAAAAAGTATCAGGACATATTTGGAGCGGAATAATAGGCAAGAAGAAATACGTCACATTTTTAATGAAAACTGGTATGTTAACAGGGGATGTTTACTTTCTAGAGCTGCCGTTTTTTTTTTTTTAATTAAAATTAACATTATCAGCTCAACGAATACTGAAGGTGTCTGCACATTCCGAAAAGAAATTCGATCCATTTTATTCACTAGGCTGTAGTTGTAAAGAGGACAAATAGCATCAGCATCATAACTGCGTGTGTCCATATCGACGTACAAAGATCTGTTGGGCGAAAAAAATGCATTTACGAAAAGCGGTTTTATTGAACCAATGGGCATTCAGTAATTTAGCATATGCTGTTTTCCTCTACTGTCTAAAATAATCAGCCTCCTTCACTAAAATTCTCTAGGTTCAAGCTTGTCAGAAATAGATTGACACAAAGTGGAAAAGTGTTCTGTGGGTCTGACAAGTCCCTCATTTTGGAAGTCACGCATGTCGTGTTCTCTGGGTTGAAGAGGAAAATGACCGTCCGGATTGTTATAAGCGTAATGTTCAAAATCCAGCATCTGTAATTGCATGGGGGTGTGTTAGTGCCCAAGGCATAAGTGTGATGGCACCACTAATACCGAAAGGTTGCAGGAGGCCCTGTCACGTGACCTGAAAACGCAAAAAATGTGTTTAAATTATTTTTGCGACATACCGGTACTTCTTTATCCACACATTTCAAAATCCACCTCTTGGGAGATTTTTATTTGTCTTGCGACATTTGATAGTTTAAAAAAAATATATGTTTTTCAATTACCAATTAGCACTTGCGGAATTTGCATCCCGCCGTTTATATCTTATCTTATCTTACCCGCACTTCACTTACCAATTAGCACTTGCGGAATTTGCATCCCGCCGGTTACCCGCACTTCAGTGAAGTTCTTCAATTTGACATTCGAGCCCTGGGCAGAAATCACATACCGTCATGATCACATTGGATATTTGCGATACTTTGTTCCACTTCAACAGGTCCAAGTCAGCTGCTCAGCATCAGGGTGAGAGCCGGGTCGGGCGACGGTGGCGAGCGGCGGGAGCAACCGCCCCTGCCGCCCACCCGCTTGATCGTCCGTGACAAAACAGCCCAACTGGGAGCGGTCGGCAAAACTGAAACCCAAATGTCGTCAGCATACAACCAAAATCAAAGGAGTTGATCTTGTTGGTCCAACATTTTTGGAGGGGAATGTCTAATTAGGATAATATTCAGTCAGTTGGCTCTGCAACATCGTTATTATGCCACACATCAATTTAGCATGACTCTTTTTCATACAAGCCATGAAAAAAAAACATGCATATTGTGAACTTGTTTTTAATTTTACTTAATTTAGCAAAAAAAAATTACATATTATGCCACACATCAATTTAGCATGACTCTTTTTTTCATACAAGCCGGGAAAAAAAAAACATGCATATTGTTAACTTGTTTTTAATTTTACTTAATTTTGCAAACAAATTACGTCCGAAAGATGGATGGAATTTTGACAGTCATTGCAAATGACAGTGATGGCTTCAGAGGGTAGGCACACCTGTGAATTATCATCTGCCTTAAGAATGGCGCATTAGTCTCTTGTCTCTGATTGAACTGAGTTGAGTGGTTTAGGTCTTATTTAGCCGACAGAACCTTTTGTTTTAGCCTTGGCTGCTCTGAGTTACGTACTGCCCCACTGTCGTGGTGTTCCACAGGGTTCAATTCTGTGACCTCTGCTGTTCTCACTGTTGAGAACAACGCATGATGAACTGATCGAGGCAAATACTGACACAAAGTAGTCAAATTAGACTAATTTATTCATACCAAAGTCCTCTTTTCACAGCTATTTCACTCTTGTTTGATAAGGTGTGAATGAACAGAACAATCGAGAAATGTTACTTGAACAGACATGAAGTGGAGATCTGTAACCATAGTTACAGACATCAAACGCACTGTAAAGGTGGTGACAAATCTGCCAAGTGATGATATAGTCAACGTTATAACATATTCAACAACAGATTAGTGTCAGAATGCAGGTGCCTATGAGGGTGGGGGACTAGAGCGGAACCTCTAAAGTTGACCGCAGCAAAGGTGGGATAATTTGAAGCCTGCTTTTTTTGTGGTTTGCTTTTTGCATCACTTTTGAAAAAATATTTAACTCCAGCAATGCCAGCAAAACGCCACAGTGACATAACAGCGCTGAAGTAAATTTGCCCGCGGCGAACAGTGAAAAAAAAAACAATTGAAGCGTTAGATCCTATGGGAAATTTCGCTTTGAAATGACAACCTGGAAGTCAACAGGCATGACTGGACTGCACATATATTCGACTTTTGGGGTTCCACTTGAGGCTTTGAAAGGAAAACAAAAGCTGCTCCATGTGATCTGTTGTCTGATATGATACGATGTTAAACTGAGATTTGATTTCCTTGTTGAACTGCCAGGTCATGACTCAGAACAACAACAACAACAACAAAAAAAGCGTCTCTGCCGCTTTCCACCATAAATTGTTGGGATTTGCCTTAATATAGTGGCTCTCACTTTGGTGTACTTTGTACATTTGAACTCTGTGGCTCTTAATCCCACCAAATTACTCACACACACATGGTCAACGAAACTCATGAAAAAGTATACACAAACAAAACAACTGCAAACAAACAAACAAAAAAGGGAGTCCTCAAATCTTTGGCTGAAGCACATCGAGAACATTCAACAGTCCCCTTAAGTGGTATCTGGTCCACCTTTCAGTGTCAACATTCAGATGATGACACCGGGTTTCAGAACAGTGTTGAAAGTGACTTGAATAAGACATGTGCAAGTCTGTAAATGTGCAATACAGTTGTAAAGCCTGACGGCTTCAGAAAGTGGTGCAAGAAAATTGGCTGTTGTTTGCAGCTGTGATGTCCAACACCTCATCACGATGTCTGGTATCAGCTCGATGTCATCACCTGTGGAGGACAGAACACTTGTTAAATTAGTGTGGATTTGGAGACAACCGAGATTTAAGAATATTGAACCAGCGCACTAAAATTAATTCCAGGTAGCATATTTTTTTCTGAATAGTGGCCTCATTAACCCTTTCGGGGACAGCGGTGACTACAGTGGACAGTTTATCATGTGATCAGGTTACAGGTTATTGGTGCACAAAAGTGTTAAAGTGGAAGTCAAATCAAGAATCCACACACTCGTTTTTATCTTGGTGTCGATTGAAAATGACATGATTGTGCCCAAGGCCTCCGGTTACAACCAATCCCTGCTCACCTGTTTTCTGGGTTTGCTCATGTTACGCTGGCAAGCGTGTGAATGGTCGTTCCCTAATCCCCGAGCAACTCATTTTGACTTGTCATTTAGACGCAATATGAATCCGACTACCACGTTTCGACTAGATAGCAGAACGACAATAGGTAGTGTCACGAAGAAGCTGTTATTACCTTCATTCGTTAAAATATACGCAAGCTGGAAAAAATAATCTTGATTCATCATTGATTTAAAAATTTTGCCTGTATTCATCTAGCGAAAGTCAACTATGGATAGAGTTTAAAACAACAAGAAAATAAATTCGTACCAAGTAAAATAATTTCTAAAACAAACTGTGTGTTTAATTTAAATCTAGAGTGTGTGGATTTTTTTGTTGTTGTTGTGTGTTTAGTTTTGCAGTAGAATTCAACTTCGCATGTCAATAAACAGTTTGAAGCACACTCAGGGCAGAATAACATTCAGCTGACACGCTTGCACGTCCGTCCCCTTTCGAAGCATAACTCAGCAAAACTGAACATAGCTAACTTCATCTTGGCAGACAGTCGCTCTTTCTGGCTAATTGATTAGGAAGGTATGACGAACAAATGCGACAGAGTAGAAAGGTGCGAAAGGTGCAGTAAGTTTGAAATCCAATCGCACTCCATTATGGACAGGAGGGAACTTTTTGCACTGTGTTTGAGTACCCGGAGACAGTCCTGCCTCGGATTCAAGAATCAAAGGTCACAAAATGTGGCAAATTCCATTACCCACTGAAACACCAAATTCTCCGCAATTATCGATCGACCACTCAACGGACAGGAGCACGTATCTTTACCCGCACACAAAGTTTGAATGAAAAATGGCTTCCCCTCAAATAAACACGACACTTTTCGCAGCAAATTACGTCCTCTCATTTTACACCCTATATAGCGTAGTGCCAATTATTAAATGTAAAAACAGTTGGCAAATGTCTTTGTATCCTTGGCACTTTCAACAGCGCTTTCCTTCACAACAGAAACATTCCAAGGATTTTTTTTCAGTGTGTTTTGATGTGTTGCCATGCCCGCAGTTATGCATGACAAGACTTGCTTGATTAAAAAAATAAACCATATGCATGACAAGACTTGCTTGATTAAAAAAATAAATAAACCACACACAAGACTACCTTGTACACAAAAATGTCAGTCCCTATTTTTATCACTTAACCAGTTTGTCGCTGACATAGGAAATACAAGTTCTTCCATCTGCAACATTCCCTGTCTCCTGTGTTCTTATTAGTTTCTGTTCAGTTTCTGTTCATAATACAGCCAAAAAAAAAAAAAAAAACATGATATACTGGAGTCCATCCATCCATCCATTTTCTACCGCTTATCTGGGGTCGGGTCGCAGGGGCAGCAGGAAGCCCAGACTTCCCTCTCCCCAGCCACTTCTTCCAGCTCTTCCCGGGACATCCCGACAGTCTTTCCAGCGTGTCCTGGGGGTCGTCCCGAGGGCCTCCTGCCTTTGGGACAAGCCCATAACACCTCACCAGGGAGGCGTCCAGGAGGCATCCTGATCAGATGCCGAAGCTACCTCATCTGGCTCTTCTTGACGTGGAGGAGAAGCGGGACCCCAAGATACTTAAACTCCTCCAATTGGGGCAAGATCTCCTGCCCGACCCGGAGAGGGCACTCCACCCTTTTCCGACTGAGGACCATTGTTTCAGATTTGGAGGTGCTGATTTTCATCCCAACCGCTTCACACTTGGCTGCGAAACGCTACAGTGAGAGTTGGGAGAGCCCTACTTGAAGGAGCCAACAGTACCACATTATCTGCGAAAAGCAGAGATGCAATACTGAGGCCATCAAACTGGACCCCCTTAACACCTCGGCTGCGCCTAGAAATTCTGTCCATAAAGGTTATGAACAGAATCTGCGACAATGGGTACCTACGAATCAATCTACGGGGCCTTCATCTCTACAGCAGGATCGGCAACCGGCTGACCGTGTTTTTGGTGGAAAATGTATATTGCCAGTTTATCATGTTTTTTGTTTTTTTTTTAAGAATTTTAAAATTTACAAAACAAAAATAAACATTTCCAATTCATTTCAACAGCTGTCAATTATATGCGGATTTTCACTATTCGCGTGCCGGCCCGGTCCCTATCCCCTTTGATTAGCAGTCATCCACTGTATATTCTTATGGTGTAATATCACCATCCACCACTTGATGGCAGACATTGGTTAGTTTCACTGTCACTGGGTCATATACTGCCCATTACTCCAACATCCATCCATCCATCGTCTGGGAGTAGGCCTCAGAGTTTCATGAATTTTGCAATAACATGGAGTACAAAACATAGTAACGAGTTTTTTTTAATGAAAAAAAGGCAGATAATTAGTTCTGGCACTTCCTTTTGGCTTGCTGTTCAGCAGTTCTGTGCCGTCCTTGAATGCTAATTTCATGAACGGGGGCTCTTTGCACTGGAGGGTGTTCACAGGATGTTGGTCGTTTTTCATTGCTCAAACTCTTTGTTGTTGAAGAATGGATCTTTTGTTCATGCATTGAACATGAAATATATTAAGATACCATGATGTACATCGGTTCCATTAAAAAAAAAAAAAAAGTGGGTTTAGGGTCAATCAGCAATTTTGAAAAAAAAATAGTTCATTGATTTCGATCAGACTCGTTATATCTATTTAAATAACGGATATTTACTCTACAGTCGACCACCGCCATAATAACAATGAATAGTAAAAAATAACTTCAAATTCTTCAAATTGAAACTGACGATCCACACAAAACCTAATATGTAATCTTTAAATCTCATTCTCTGACATTGATGAAAAAAAAAAATTGCATGAACATCGGCAGTCACTCGGGCTTTTGCTAAAACGATTACTTATCTTGGTTCAACAGCTGTAAAGAAGTACATAAACACACTTAGCAGCTCCGTCAAGTCGCGCGCGCCTGCTCCTTTTTGGCTCGTAATTGAAGCTGGCTGCGTATCTACAAGTCACAATGCCCACAGACCGCAATGATTATTATGTCCTACATGCTATTGTTTGTCCAATTTTACCTGTTGTGTATGCCACAATAAGCACATTCCGGACGCCATTAGGCTCCATTGTAGTTGTCTAGATTGGGCCCTATGTACGCTAACTGTCTTGACGTTCAATGAATTACGTCGCGAGAAAAACATGTATCAAAGCAGTAAATCTCATGTCCTCGTTTAGCAAAAGTTTAGTACGTCTGTCAACAACAGAGCTATTTCCGTGTTTTTTTTCCCCCCAAACAAAACGCCTGCCTGCCGGTTGCATCTGTGATTGGCTAAGTGTAAGTAGCCGGAAGTTCACATAAGTTATGATGAATGATGAAAGCTATTGTGACTTCAAGAGATGTTCAAATTAACCCTTTCATGCACCCAGAAATAAAATGGTTTTAAGACTTTTTACCAGTCCCCACCCCCCAAAAAATGACACAAACGCCATTACTTTGTGAGTGGGTGGCCGATGGCAGCAAGGCGAAACTTCCGCCTTCCAGCGCAAGGGCTTTCTGCTCACAAGATATCCAACAAGGCTAAAAAATTTATGAGACTAGCGATGGGGCTCACATATGGAGTGAACCAGATTGTTTTGCTGTAACGTCTAACTTTGCTGAGCCAATCAATGATGCGATTGATAGATTCCGCAAGACAATTTTACATAAATCCTGAATATTGACCGGTTTTGATTCAGTCGATCAGATTGGTGTCAAATCTAGTGCCAAGAACACTTTTCATTTTTGTGGCACGTCACTTGTTCCACTGCTACCAACTGTGGTATTGGAGAAACGTCATTCTAAATTCTTCAGCAAACATATCACAAAGCGTTTGGATATGTGAAGGATAATGTTTTTATGTCAGTGGTTTAAGTTGGTTTCACACTTGATTTTCAATGGTAAACCAACATACACAGCACTGAGATGGCCTTTCTGGGATGTCCGATTCATTTTCTTACAGTCATAGATGGTGAAATGTCATAATTGCATTCAACACATGAATTTTTCATCAGCACGCCACGCCTCAAATCAAGATTTGGAATGCCTTTTTTTTCACTTCTACAGCAGCCAGGAGCATTTTTTTAATGCAACCACAGAGATAATGAAGCATGAAGTAAACATAATTCCAGCCAACTAGTGTGACGCTTCCATTTGATGTCATGAGTGAAAACATAGCGCATGTAGGTGATATTATCAGCTTTGTCATCAATTCATTCCAGATATCAAGAAAATGTGAAATACTTTTGCTGCTTCACTTGAGCTAAATAGAAAAGCCTTTCAATCGACTTTCTTAATCTATCAGACTTACCAAAAAGCTTAGCTTGTCTTCATTTTGTCACTTGCAAAAAGCCTTTCTTTGTCTTCATCAGTCACCTGAGTTTCCCTGCTGTCCTCCTCCACTTGTGGTTTTTCTTCTTCCAATCCAAGGAGCACGCTCTTTTTCAGGCTGACAGAGATCACTAACGCTTGCACAACACCGTATATAAAAGCAAACTCTGGGAGATGCTCCTGGATCAGCCAGAGGAGTCCGGCCATTCCAACTGTAGACACAAAAAACATGGCCATGCCATGGAGCCAAAGCCTCAGTGGTCCCTGGATCCCCAAAACTTCCAAGATAAACTTGACGGGAGGCGACACAATCCACAGGAACCCCACCACGAACAGGTCAAACAGATGGCGGAGGAAGTTGAAGCAGATCTCATAGTGCTCAGGAAACAATTCCACGTTCCAGCTGTGTACAAAAAGACGGAAGGGGGATGCTAGCTGGGAATGTGGAGTTGGGGACGGAGGAGGTGTTCCATAGTCTGAAAAGTCCCCGTCAATATCCCGATCACCACTCTTGATGTGGCGTTTTTTTTGCGTGAGTTCACTCGGCTTTGTTTTCCTTCCCCAGGGAATAAAATATGTTGGAAGATATTTATTCCACCATCTTGGAGCACGTTCAACAGTCGTCTCGATCTCTTCTTTCCCTGCACATAGGTCTTCAATTTCCATAGGTTGCAGCTTCTCGTGGGCTTCCCAGAACTCATCCTCTCCTGGACTATTTTGGTCTTTTTGTCGATCAAAGACTCTTGGCTCACTGGAGCCAGTCTGCGTTTTGATCTCAGCTTTAACCAAGATAGTTTTTTCTGACGCTGCATTCCCACCCCAGGAGCGCACCCACCCCCACGCTCTTCCGATTACAGCTGTCATGGTTCCTCGAGGAACTTTTTGTAGCCCAATCAAAGGGGGGAAAAAATCCCAGCTTCTTTTGTCTGAAATTGCTTGGGCACTTCTGTAAGCCAAACGGAAAAACCGAATTTACAAACAACAAAACGATGGTGCGGCTCTGTAAAATTATGCTACACCCAAATATGGCTTGATAGTCGACAAAATCCAGGATTCATCACGATTATTGTCTTAGTACATTGGTTCCACAGCACTTGCTATTCGGTTCGTCAAATACGGAAGTAAATAAGAGACCAGTTTCAATACACCGTTTTGACGTCCTCAGCGTCATGTAGTAAACGTTATTGTTCCGCAAGCTTGTCCGACTTCTCCCCAGTTTCGAGCCCTGCTTCACTCCATGTACCTGGAAATGGAAAGGAAGAAATGTTCGGTCACGAAAGAAATTTTCCTTCCACGTAGACAGTTCAAGTGTAGCTAATGCTGCACATCTCGGTAACAATGGGTAATTTGCTAAAACTATTTCTGACAACTATGATAAAACACCTTACGTAAATGTCGGCTATGGAGTATGGTAACACGCAAATATCTCCGAAAAATGTTAACATCGATAATTACATCAAAATTAAACATCACCTTCATCGACGTTGGCTGGGTGTCACTGCTAGCTCTTACGGTAGTTAGCTTGAATTCTCCGAATGTCGACCCCGAGTCAAGTCACCCATTGGTGTTTGAGGGGTGTCGTGCCATTGGCTTACCGCGATATAATTTGGGAGAAATTTCAAATTCGTTCCGAAACGGCCTGTTGCGGGTAGACAACTGCCAGTGAATTGAAGGTAACGTGCATCACAAAACAAGAACAAAAGAGGGCGGACTATCGTGACTCCTTCAAAATAAAACTCGTGCTACTTGTAATGCTTTGCTCCATAACAGGAAAAAAAAAAAAAAACTCCCATTACTTGTTTCCAGGATTGAACGCACTTAAATCACGATTAGCTCAACTGTTAAATTCACATTACGGTTCATATCTTGAACTGAATGGTCCCGTTATCAACAAATTACACCTGAATTTTAAGGACATACTAAAGTGAACAAAATACCATATTTAAATAAAAAGAACACATACGAGATGATTGGTGCATACTAATTATGTATTCATGATCCAAAAACATTATTCAAAGTTTCAGCATTTATCTTAAAATCAACACAAAATACACTTGAGTCAGATTCATCCATTTTATTTGATTACAAGATCCATTCAACAGTAGACAAGATGGCAGCTTCAACAAAACCTCCCAAAATTTGCTTCAGCACCTGTTAAACAGAATTTAACATTTCAGATGCTTAGCTCAGAATTACTGAATCAACACCAAAATACCAACCTTTTCAAATCAACTACAGTATTAAATTCTGCTGCTGTAGATCGCAAATTTCCCCTGTGTGGGACAAAAAGGTTTTATCTTATGCATGAAAGCCATCAAGTTGAGTGCCTCACAATCAGCTGTTTAAAAAAAACAAAAACTTAAAAATTGATCAGTTTTATTCAGCATAAAATGCAAGTTAAAGAAAAACTTTTGATGGTCTGAGTGTCTCAGTGCGCTGCGAGTGAACTTCAGCTTTACATCAGAAGAACCGAATATGAATCATCATCGACAAAACAGACCATTTAATATTTCTTTGGGGTTTGCCCATCGTTCAAACCCTGCGCCAAAAACATTTTAATACGTCAGGCATGTCCTCACACATTATGCAAGCACAAAATGTAAATTGGAGCTGCAAAACAAAAATGGCATCAGCACAATCATGTGACAAAATCCCACAGCAAAATGTCATGTCCCCATTTTAAAAGTTAGTAGCTCATTATGTGATCTCTTCACTGTGGGGACCTAACGGGATTATCAGAGATTTGAGGAGAAACCTTCCCCCTTCCCAACATACCCCGTAGAGGCACCTGCCACATTGCAGCCACTTGGACACCTGAACAACAAAAAGGAGCATTAACTATGCATTTCATTGATAATACTGGCACAGAGTAAAAATACAGGCATGCTCAGTGCACTGTGAAAGAGCTTCATTTTGAAAATCAGAGACTCTAGTCTCGTAAATCATCATTGCAGCAAATGGATAATTCAAAACCCGGCGAAAGGCCAAGGCATTTTCCAATACTCACCGTAAACAGTACTGCACCCAATTTGAATTCGCCAATCTGTGCAATCAAACGCAAAGCAATGTGGGTACACTGGGCAAAAGGACAAGGATATGCACCCTTTTTAAACAGACTCTGCTGGCATTATTCAAGTAAATTGTAAGGTGTTCAGTTACTTCACATTACCATCTCTCACTACCAAGCAAGGGCTTCGCATTTCCCAGCACAAAAGTGCAGCAATCCCCAAATTTTGCACTAGACCAACACAACAGCTACATGGCGAAACGGTTTAAAAACTCTTGCCAGTGACCATTTCCTAAGTCTTAAAGTAAATATAGTTGCAGATGTTTACATTCATTTTATGGAATTTCAATGTTATTTATAGTGCGTGCATTCAGAGATTTTATTTATATTTTGTGCATAAACTGCTAACTTTTGAGATATTTTATCACACTGAGATGTGTCCCACAACACTTGAGTAATTTAAATGTTCATTTTTGTAGGCTGATGAGAGCATATACTCGATAGTAAAGGAACACATTTTTGTTGCCCTGCTGCCAAATGTACCCATAATGCTGAGTTTTGACCACGTGGCTTGGCAACATTTCCTGCAGGCCATGACACCTACAGAAGAAAAAAATATGTTGAATAAAGATGTGCTCCATTTACACAAATTCTACAAAGTAAAATACATGCATTGTCAGTGCACTGTGAAAGAGCATCACTGGATAGTCAGAGACTCTAGTCTAGTGAATCATCATTGCAGCAATATGATTGACGTAAATCACGAAATATCAGACAACACTCACCATTAACACACAGCTGCATTACTCGATGAATACAGGAGTTCCAACATTATGGTTGAGTATTACATCCAGCGGCCAAAGACTGGAAAAATAAAAAGGCAGATATTGCATTTCTGAATTTAGCTTTATAAACAGAGTAACAAGAAACGTCATCTTGAACACATCAAGAAACAATGGCATCAACATACACTCGACACCCACGCACGTATTACGCAATATTTTCACTCACTTTGGTCACCCATCTCCGAGCTGGGATTCTTTATCTTCAATAGACAAACTGAAAGCCGTCATGAAATCTTCGTGAATCATTACTGAAATAGAATAAATAACAAAAAATTATCAGCGCCATTGCCTTACTCTTTACGCCACGTGCTTCCCACAAGTACAGTCAGAGCAACACTGGTAGTGCTTACTTAGCAATTTTTCGAATGTGGGATTATATAAAATATAATTACCGGTCATTGTAGCTCTTTTGAGAGTACACTGCGTCCGTGACAAATGTGGAAATCTGAGTGGACGTGGTATGCGCTCACTCGTTCGTTTTGGGGAAGAGAAGAAAGGCAGAACGCCCTGCTTTCCAAGTTTTATATAGCGGGGTCCTTTCCGTTTCGAGATGGGTGGTGGCAGCAGTGCCTGATAGAAATAACCCCCCCCCCCAAAAACGCTGAAAATGTGGGCAAATGTAGGCACATTAAAAGCAAAAAACAGTCATCAATTACAGAGATTGATTTACGTAATTCTTCATTCATAATAAATTCGGTGTTCTTGAGTTGGTCACTCTTTTACTGAAGAAATTAAATGAGAAAATATTCATTCTCCCAATTTTTATTAGTGATTTAAATTCAATGGAAATACTGTGAAGATCCTCACAACTACCAAATTACAAATTCAAAAGCCTGGGGCCGCATACAGGCACTTCGTTTGCTCATTTGAGGCGGGCAGATATGCGAATGCACATGCCTTTCGTGGTTGCCAGATTTCAAGTAAAAGAAGCGATTTAAACACGAAGGTTTGTTCCTCTTGAATATCTCGGAGCTGGCAACACGAGCTCAGACGTTGTCACTCTTGGGTCGCTTTGGTTCGGTCGACGCAGCGAAGATGGCGACCGCCTACGAACGATACAATTTGTAAGTACATTATACCACAGTTTCATTTTTAATTACATTATCTCGACATCAATCAAACAGCAGCCGGGAAGCCAGCCGAAAGACGGTGTTAGCTACAACCTGGGCGGAAATGATGCTTTTGTTAACGAAGTGACAGAACAGCTAAAGTTAACTGAGTGACTCTTGTTACGTCCGGAAGTACCGAAGTTAAAACCCCCTCAAGAATAATTGTACGACGCCAGAGAGGCAGTTAATTTCACTGAGGCCTTCTGACAAATGTATAGTTGCTGCCCATTTAATTCTTGAATTTTCTCAGTCGCGCCGCTTTTTATTTTCCCTGTGGCTGCGGGACACTCGTCGTCTTGGAGAATGTCTCGTGTCATATTTAAGTGAAAGGCAAATATGTTGCACAAATGTGTATTCCATGTTTCGAATCCCAAACCTATTTGTTGACCAACGAAAGTATAACTTTCAACTCCCGAAACATTCCAGGAAACTGTTGATATATTTCTTTTTTTATTATTTTTTTAACTACACTATTTCAAGGTATTGACAAACCTCGGTTTAGGTAGATATTTTATTTATCTTGTTGAGAATTCTGATGGAAAGCCTCATCGTCACACACAGTTTTCTCATTATTCCATGATTTAATCAATCAAGAATTGTTGAAACGTAAAAATGTCTTATTTTCCTTTGTTGGATTACCAAACTCCCCTTGCCGAACATGTTATTAAAGGTCAGAAACGGGCGTTTCTTGAAACATAGAACCCTGGAAAGACTAAACCCCAATACTGCTTTTTGAGCAAACATTGGTGCGGCCCATGAACATGTAGTGTAAATCTAGTTTGGATTAAGAAAGGGCAACAATACAATAGGTTGTTTGTACAACTCTCACTCAAGCACTGTTTCCCTACATATCTTCAGTTCCATTTGTTGCCATAGCGAAACAACAGATCACACTTTCCCACTGCAACTATCTTGATTTCTGTGAGCGCTGTTTTGTGTTTCAGCGGAGCCATCATTATTGTGATTATTTTAAACCATTTTACAATTTCTTTTCTGCCGTCTCGTTTTTTGCTCATTTCACCCTTAGATTTCAGGACATATGGGCTAATAGTTAAATACAGTATAGCGTAACCTTTGGGTGGACTCCAGGTACCTTTTTCTACGGACCCAGGTTTCTCTTCTTTTCTAATTATTTTAGATGAAATTAACAAGCGCAACATTTTGAACAATTTAATGGAGTCTTATTTTCACTTGCGCAGTTTTCTTAATCCTTTCTGGGCATTACAATATTAAATATTTGCGCACAAGAAGGATACAGATCAACTGTGTGAAGTGTGTTTGTTTCATGAATTGTACTTTTTGCATTGTTGGTTTTTATTCAAGGCCTTTAAGTGACTCAGGCTAAACGAATATAAATCTGTATTTCGGTGTTGTGCTGTTTTATGAACGGTTAAATTGAAAGTAAACAGCCGTGAGATTTTATTCAAAGATCCGACCTTACCTCCTTTATCCACGACCCTAATGAGGATAAAGCGATGTAAAAAATTGACAGATGGAAATGACAATTTATATTTCATGATTGTAAAACAGTGAGTTTTCCTAAGTTGCTTATTAGCATCTTTTAGGTAGCAGCTGCCAACTCCTGTATTTTTAACATATACCGGTGCGTGGAAAAAAAAAATTGTTTCCCAATCTCTCTTCAGACACACCACCCCTGAAAAGTTTTTCATCGAAGCCTGCGATGACGGGGCCGATGCTGTCCTGGCTATTGACAGGGTGTCAAATGAGATGACCCTCGCAAGTAAGAAGACTCTTACAGAAACTACATGAAACAAATGTGTGATTCAAAGCAAAACATCTTGAGTAACTAACGATAAATATATTTGACTGTGCACAGTGAATATTTATTTAGATTATGGAAAGGTTACTACAACTACTACTAAAATCTGCTTTATGTGCTTCAGTTGCCTTTACCCATGCCCATCCTAGTCACACAATGCCATTTTTTTTTTAAACAAAAGCTATCAAGGCTGCTGTTTTATAGTGGCTAGTGCTGTATAATTGGGTCTATCGGTGCTCTTCTGATGCCGAGTTTTCATAGAGTGGTTTCACAGCCATTTTTTTTCTGTAGTCAAAGCACCTCTCACAGTGAAATGAATTGGAGACCCATTTTTAAAGTATCTAATCTGTAAGTGTTTTCACAGGTAAAAAGGACATCCCTGCCTCAGCGGTGACCCGGCCAATTTGTGGCATCATGGGGACCATTCGCCTGGTTGCCGGTAGGTACTATGGAGATGTCTTTAACCCTTTCAGAGATGGCGTTTACTGCAGTGGACAGCTTCTCATTTTCTCAGGTTGCAGGGTGCATGAAAGGGTTAATGGGGCATATTCAGTATGTCGGTCAGTATACTGTAATAGATATTTGCACCGCCTGACTTTCCCTAGGGATGTACCTGATCGTCATCACAAGGAAGAGAAATGTGGGCAGCCTTCTGGGTCATGCAGTTTGGAAAGCCGTGGATTTTGATATCATATCTTACAAGAAGACAATTTTGCATCTGTCAGAGATCCAGGTAGAAGAACTCATGCAAAGACAGGGAAAACATGCAAGCCTAATGCAAAATGGGGAGGATTCTAATCAGGAACAGTGATATTGTCAGGCTGCAGTGGTTGAAAAACGATTACAGGTGATTATTGAATTGCAGGTACGGTGGTAGTTTCATTCGTGAAAATATGTGTTTTAAAAAAGTGTGTGTTTACAAAAAAAAGTGACTGTCTATCAAACATGATTCAAATACAATAAAAAAGAAGGTAAAGTACTGAATTTAAGAGCACATCAAGTGATAACAATGCCCAGAGAGTATATAGTCGGTGACCGGAGAAACATCAGGTTTCACTGCTGTGCAAATTGGCTTAGCAGTCTTATCCTATTATCCCAACAAAGCCCAGAAAGCATGCATCTCATTCTAATACACTATACACTGCTGTTGCTTAAACCACTGCAATTACACTAAAGGCCACTTACTAAAGCTTTGTGCGTTCAAAAACAGGCGCAAATTTGATTACTCACTTTGAAGAAAAAAAAAATCCAATTCATGAACACACATCAATATCGTTTGAAAATTGTCCAACATGTAGCTTTGAAAGGTTGAGTTGCGATGGTGAGATGGAGGACAAGGGATAGTGCAATTGGGGCAGGATGAAAAAAAAATAAATCTTTCGGTTTGGAGAAGCAGGAAGTTCCCAATTATCGGTATTGGCGGGGAGGAAGAAAAAACTGCTGTCGTGCATCCCTAGTTGTGTAGTTGTGCTACTTTTAGTTTGAAGAAAATATACATACTGTATATCACAAAAAAGTGAGGTGCGCACATTATGAAGCACCAATGGCACAATACACAGGACTTCATTCGGTGTGTCTCTGTCACACTTCAATGCTCGTACAAAGGAGAAAATCATTTTGCCAACCCCTGTAAAATCTATGATTCTGTCCTTTTCTAGTCTCAGGAGAATAAGACCTTCCTGTCCATGTTAAATAATGTGCTGACGACAGACGGTTTCTACTTCTGCACTGATTATGACCTGACGCACACCCTTCAGCGGCTGGCCAATACCAGCCCCGACTTCCAGGAGATGAGCCTGCTAGAGAGGGTGAGTGAGCCAACAAATAATGGTGCCTATGATCAAAAATGATTTTTTTTTTTTATTATATATATCCTGGAGTCATTACACAAAAGCAACGTCTTTATTCAGTCGATCTTTTTTTTTCCCCTCATAATATTACGGCTCACAAACTAAAGTTGAGAAAAACAAAGAAAAAGTGTTTGGCTGATGTTTTTCAGGCAGATCAGAGGTTTGTGTGGAATGCAAATCTCCTCCGAGAGCTGGCAGCAGAGCCAGAGGTAATATGACTTGTCATCTAAGGCCAAATAGCTACCATATTTTCACTATCCTTCTTACCCTTTCAATGTAACTTCCCATAGCTCCACCGGTTTGCTCTACCTATTGTACACGGCTGTATCCTTTTTATTCCCTATTTCGTTGAGGATCGCGAGATAGGAAATGTTCAATTTTAGGGGGGGGTTTAAAAGAACACTTGACAGACTTGCTTCCTTGATCCGTTGGTCCAGTCATTGTCATGAAACCGTGTCGTATCAACGGGAAGATCTTTGAGTGGATCCTCATATCCCGGAGGAGCTGCTTCCGGGCTGGTGTCAGATACTATGTCAGAGGTAACAAAACTGTCCAATGTTTCAAATGCACGGACGTTCTCATGCTATGATTTAGGCTTTACGCGATCAGGATTTTGGGCCGATCACTTATATTTAAAAAAAAAACAAAATAAATAAATAATAGTAATAAATAAATAACCAATCAGATCTGATCAGAACATGGAGCAATACATCCATCTAATTTAAACAACTTCATTGACTGTATACGCTGCGGAACCTCGGATTATTAAATTATCATATTTTCCGCACTATAAGGCGCACCTAAAAGCATTCAATTTTCTGAAAAGCCGTCAGTGCGCCCTATAATCAGATGCGCCGAATATAAAGCGACTGTAACTCTCTTTATATTCCCCACTGAGTTGTTTCCCTGTTGGTGTTCCTACCCATCTCATGGTGATTATTAGCAGGAACCAATTGTAACGCAAAAGGGTTCGTAGTATAGCACCATCTCATGGATGCATTGCGCAACCGCAGCCACTATTGTAGCTTCTATTCTACGGGCCATGTAATGCAGTGCAACCCTATCGATGAAAAGGCTTTTAAAATAGGCCATTTATTGAAGGTGCGTCTTATCATGCAAAGCACCTTATAGTGCAGAAAATAGGGTGGTTGGTTCCCATAATAACACAGTAAAATTCGTATTCAGGTGTTTTCTTTTGTACATTCCATTTGAAATTTATCAAACTTCCAGTTGCCAACGCAAAGGCTTTCCCCTCACATGACACGCGACAAACCTAAAAATAAATGACCTATCGGGCTCAAACGTACACAATTTCGGCACGTAAACGCGAACAAGCCTTTGTTTGCTGTCATGTCTTATTTCATGGATCCGATCAATTATGTCATTGAACGATCGGCAAAGTAAAGCATCACAGCCAGTCATGGATTTTGCACAACAGCAAAATATCGGCGGATCGGTGCAAAGTCTACTAATGACTCTAAAATGCAGCTAACATATTCAATTTTTGGATAGTCATATTGGTTTTGATTAGCGAAGCTAAACGTCGCTTAAATATTTATACAGTGAAGATTATACAATGTGCATTTTGCATTTTTGGATAGTCATATTGGTTTTGATTAGCGAAGCTAAACGTCGCTTAAATATTTATACAGTGAAGATTATACAATGTGCATTTTGCATTTCTCTATTCTCTACTCTCCAGGCATTGACTCAGAAGGCCATGCTGCTAACTTTGTCGAAACTGAGCAGATTGTTTTATACGAGGGAGCCAAGGCTTCCTTTGTGCAGGCAAGTATGCAAAAACTGTGGCTCATCGGCTTTGACCGGCTTGATGATGTCACTCATCGTGCGCATGTTTCAAAGTTGGCGAATAATTTCACAATGCTATTTTTGTCCCACAGACAAGAGGTTCGATGCCTTTTTACTGGAGTCAAAGGCCCAACCTTAAATACAAGCCTAAACCTATTATCAGCAAGACAACCAGTCACGTAAGGACAGGCCTTCACTTTCCCTCTTGTTCTTTAAATGGAAGGAAGTTGAAACTTAACTAACCACTTGGAAACACGTTTCAGTTGGATGGTTTCCAGAGGCATTTCGACTCCCAGCTCCTGATCTATGGGAAACAAACGCTTCTTAACCTGGTAAGGCAAACTGTCAAATGAAACAGTGCCAAAAGCCAACCAAGTCATTCATGTGAATTTCTTACCCTTCATGCCTTGAAAGAAATGCTTTTCTTGAGAAGGGGCAGCACCCTCTCCATGACAGAAGTCGGAAAATCACTGAAACCTTTCAGCTGCTGTTGCCCTCTGAACAAAACAAAACAAAAAAAAAAACCAACATAATTTATGGTATCAACAGAAAGTTTGGGGTTCTCTGCAGCCCCGGATTTAATTTAAGTCTCCGTCATTCCGCTTATTACCAAACAAAAAAAACAACCCTCATGGTGTCAACAAATACATCCTTGTTGCTAGGCTAACTTTGAATGGCTCCTTCAGGTTGGTCAGAATTACTTCCCGCATGCCCAGTTTGAAAATCGTGCGACATATTCTGTTTTCAAAACAACAAAAATGATTTGAATGAATGAATTTTATACATCCTGTTGGCATATCTGGATGAAAATTTCATTCATTTTTGGTTCGTGCCAAGAAGTACATTTCAACAACTTGGTTTGCCATTTTGTCCATCCTCCACCGACTTAATTCTTGATCTTTAAATTTACCCGTCTTCAACAAATTTACATGAACATCTTTGGAAAGCACTTTTAATGCCTTTACACAACAGGTACATAATCTAAATTTCATAAATTTGACCCAAGTGGGGTTTTTTGTTTGTTGTTTTTTTTTTTTTTTTGGACTGGATGGTCACATATTTATGCACAAGCACTGTTATAGCTTAAAACACATGTGCATTTTATTCCAGGTGAATCAGAAAGGCTCTGAAAAGCCACTTGAACAAGCATTTGCCAAGATGGTGGCCGGTGTGAACAACGGTATGCTCAAGTAAGTGTTACCATTTTTATTGTTTTTAATTTTTTTGTCAGATTTCAAACACAACAGAGTCATAGAAACAACGCCTCATACTATAAATTCACTATTTACATGTGTTCCAGCTCTATGCTAAGTAGTATGGTGAAATGGGTATGATGGCTTTTTTAGGATTCAGGCAATGATGGGATGTTGACAGTGGGCTGAGGTTTCGGCGGACGTGTGGTTTAAAATTGGAACTGGAACGGAGAAGCCGAATGAGACGAGGGTTTGATTGAACGTGCGCCTTCACTGTCGGAATTTACTTTTCCGACGGCATCAGTAATAGTGTTGCGTACGGCAGTCCTTTTGACTGGACTGAATTAGGTTATTATTCAGCTGTGTAAATTAAAATATATGTACAGTATATTATTATTGTTGTGGCGACCCAGTGGTCGACTGGTTAGCGCGTCGACCTCACAGTGCAGAAGTCGTAGGTTCCATCCCGGCTCCGGCCTTCCTGTGTGGAGTTTGCATGTTCTCCCCTTGCCTGCGTGCGTTTTCTCCGGGTACTCCAGTTTCCTCCCATATTCCAAAAACATGCACGGCAGGTTGATTGAACACTCTCAATTTTCCATCGGGGTGAGTGTGAGCGTGGATGGTTGTTCGTCTCTGTGTGCCTTCCGATTGACTGCCAACCGGTTCAGGGTGTCCCCCGCCTACTGTCCGAAGACGGCCGGGATAGGCTCCAGCACCCGCCGCGACCCTTGTGAGGGTCAAGCAGATCAAAAAATGGATGGATGGATTATTGTTGTTATTGTATTACATTTAGCTTAAAAGAAAGCCTAACAAACTTGCAGCCTGCCATAGAAATTTACATTTACTCAGTAGCCACAGGATAAGGAAATACAGCGCGGATTCGTTCTCAGGAGTGATACATTTCATGGATCTCCTGAAGAATTATCTGACGAAAAAGTTTCTTTTGGTAATCTGCAATGTATTGACTCGTAAGTCAATATCACCTACATATGTGTCACTTATCAACATACTCACCTGAAAGCCTGAACCATTTTGACATCTAGTATCATCTATTCAGAACGTTTTTTTTTTTTTCCTCCATCCTCAGTTATATCGCCTTTGACTTCCACAAAGAGTGCAGCCAGATGAGATGGGATCGTCTCCAGATCTTGGTGGATGTTGTAGCTGAAACACAGGATGAATACAGGTATTTCCCGCAGCAGCTCTATGAAAGTGTTTAAGGCAATGTGGCAGTGTTATTCCACAAAGAAGGGCACGATCCTCTTTTTTTTTTTTTTTTTTTTTTCGTCTGTGCAGTTACTTCATGGTGAACCTGGATGGAAGGGTACTAGCCCAGCAGAAAGGTGTCTTTCGTAGTAACTGTATGGACTGCTTGGACAGAACCAATGTCATCCAGAGCCTTTTGGCACGACGCTCCTTGCAGTCTCAGCTCCAGGTAAACACCAACTTAAAAAAACAAAAAACAAAAAAAAAAAGCTATCACGTGAGGTTTCATGTATCCGATTGTGTCTTCAGAGGATGGGTGTCCTAAACGTAGGACAGCGCCTTGAAGAACAGGCCGACTTTGAGAAGATCTACAAAAATGGTAACGTGGAACTGATCTCGGCGGGTTAGCATGTCACGTGTGGCGTGAGCATTACCCTCACATCTGTGTGCTTTCTAATCAGCATGGGCTGACAATGCCAATGCATGTGCTGTACAGTACGCAGGAACCGGTGCGTTAAAAACAGACTTCACAAGGTACGGTAACACTCATGTTTCACACATCCCGTGACTAACATGGTGTTTTCTCTGTTGCTGATTCTGAAATTATTGTTGGAGCTCCTCTTTGACAGAAGTTTTTCTTTCCCTCCTCCCACCCCACTCAGGACAGGGAAAAGAACCCACTGGGGATTGTTGATGGATGGATGGAACTCCATGATCCGCTATTACAAAAACAACTTCTCTGACGGCTTTCGACAAGTATGTTCCATACCGTATGTCACCATAAACCGACTTGCTAAAAATGAATCGAAAATATATGTAATGTTGGTGACAACAGCCATGATGACATTTTAAGAAAATTATCAATATTTGATCAGAGGTCGCAAAAGGGTCACCAAGTTTTGAATAATCAGATACATTTGCAACTACTTGAAGTGGATTTCACGATTTGTTCATTCTGACCAAAATCCAAAATGTTAACTTTACCCAGATATTTTCTCACTAAATTCGTCAGTGTCAGCCATTTTCAGACCCTTTTTTAAACCCTAAATCTTGAAAAAGAAAAAAGGTAAAATAAGTTCCTGGGATTGAATGTGAGGGGTCTCAAAAGACATAAATGTGTTTAGGAGTAAATGGGTGAAACTTCATTTTCTCTCTATTTATCTATCAATATGAAAATATGTTTTATTTGGTTTCAGGATTCAATTGACTTGTTTCTGGGCAATTTTGTCATCGATGAATCAGACGCCCCCGGTCCTCTGAGGGTGCAGAAAGACTGGAAGTTCCTCACGGTCTGTTGATCGCTACTTCAGTCAGTGTGCAGCAGAAACGAGTTCACGTCAATGTAATCCTTCAATCCTCTTTTTCCAGCTACCGATCATCATGTTGGTGGCATTCTCGATGTGCATTGTATGTCTTCTGATGGCTGGTAAGTTCTTTACTTCGGGTCAATCTGTACTACCGGGATTTTCAACTTGTTGCCAAACCCTTTGTGCACTTCTTACTGATTATCTTGTTAACATACCGAGAATTATTTTATTTTTATGTATATGAATTTGTAAGTGACTCACCAACCAAAATAGAGCTGCAGTTATTGTTTTTTTTGTTGTTTGTTTTTTACCCAAGGGTTCCTCCCGACACAATTGAAAACCCCGAAATATGGCGTGGGGGAGATAAACCTTGAACATCACACAGAGATGAAAGTCCTCCGGATTTTCCCGGAATTCCGGGTTTTTCAAAATTTTATGAAAATTTCCCCGGAGAATTGAGGAAAATTTGCATAAAATTAATCCGGATATTAGTTGACAACATTGAACGAAGACGTGTTTGAGTTCGTTGTATTGCTTTCACGAGCGTAGCCATATTGAGGCACGAACACGAGTAACAGTAAAGAGATTTTTGTTTGTGTAATAACAACAGAAGAGATGACGGCGTTTGACTAATGGTTTAGTAGAACGAATGGCAACTCGCAACAACAGTAGCAAGCGTCATTTTGCCTCTTGGGTTATACCATCTCAACTAGAACGTGGGGGATAGTCCCCAAACAATTTTCGTCTCTTTATAAACACACC
>NW_017806238.1:842005-920838 GCF_001891065.2 Hippocampus comes | reverse complement strand
CTTAGCCTCGCTTAGTTTGAGTGGCGTCGCCACAACAGTAATACCCTCGCCTCGCATTCTCATGGCCTCGCCATATCTCGGAGATTTCGAAATTTCGGCCCGAACGGAAGCTACAAAGGGTACACGTGTGCACACAAAAGGAAGATTAATCATTGAATGTCGAGTATTTGAATAGCGTTTTGCGTAAACTAATTCATGCGTGATCGGCCAAGTGCGATATATATATATAATTTTTTTTTTTTTTCCGGAATTTTCAGAAAAGTCCACTTTCATCTCTGATCACATATGTAAAGTGTAAAAAGACACTTTAATAACGTCACAAAGAAACAGCAGTGTAAAAAAAATATATTGATGATGTAACAATGATTATAATAGTGAGATCCAGTGGTGGATAACAGTACTAAGTGATTAGAGGTGAAAGTTTATTTCGGATATATGATACAGTCAGTACTATTAATGAATCAACTCCTCTCATTTGGGAGGGAGAGGTTTTGTATGAAGAAGGCCTTGGTGTGACATTCCGTTTACATGAGCACTTATGACCAAACACCGTTGTCAGTTGCAGATTGTTGCATTTCCTGTTTGACAATGAGCAAATGTGCTGGAATCATTTGGAGAAAAAAAAATGTTACAGGTCAGGCATACATGTGACAGTATTGTTTTCCTCCCAAACTCAAATCCATATTTTTTTGTCTTCAACCAATCCACTTATTTCGATTCAGATGTTTAAATACATAGAAATTAGAGTACCGTATTTTCCGCACTATAAGGCGCACCTAAAAGCAGTCGATTTTCTCAAAAGCTGACAGTGCGTCTCGTAATCCGATGCGCCTTATATATGGATCAATATTCAGATTTCTTGGACGTAATACTTTAAATGTTCTGTAAAGCGCTTTGTTATTGTTGTTGTTGCAGCCGTTATGAAAGCTCAAAATCAGGGGTGTCAAACTCATTTTTGTGGCGGGCCTGATTTTAGTTACAGTTTCCCTTGGAGGGCCGTTATGACAAAAAAAAAAAAAGAAGTCAAGAATAACGGTTTCTTCCCCGATTGTTTAAGTTACTGTAATGAGGGTTTTGTAACAAGAAAATGCTTAGAATATATCTCTTATTTATTACGTATGAGAATTTTACATTTTGGTAGACATTTTAGAAAGGATCATGGAAGTTGACATGTTTGAGCTGTTTTCGTGGGCCGTATAAAATTATGTGGTGGGCCAGATCTGGCCCCCGGGCCTTGAGTTTGACATCTGTGCTCTCAGAAAATAAAGCTGTATTGTATTGTCATCCCTTTAGTGTAGCTCCATCCAGTGGATGCACAATGCAGCTGCAGCCATTGCTCTCTATAAATACAGCTGTATTGTACTGCCTTTGGCGTAGCTCCATCATGGATGCATAACGCAACCGCAGCCTATTTTGGCTTTCATTCTACATGGGCCTTGTAATGTGGTGCGCCCTATGTATGAAAACAGTTTTTAAATAGGCCATTCATTGACGATGCGCCTTGTACTCCAAAGCGCCTTATAGTGCGGAAAATACGGTACGCATCAAAATATTTGTAAAATTTAAATGATAACCTTCAGAAGTGGCTCCAAATATACATTTTCTTCAGCGATTAGCTGGGAGACATCACACCGTGCCCTTTCCTTTAAAAACGAGAATAGCAACGTTGCTGTGGTAACTTCGGTACATTGAAACCTCCTCTAAAATGCCCATGAAACTGACAAATGTGGAATTTGGAGGTTGACGCGCGCAAACATCTGTGCTGTGCAGACTAAATCGTGCGCAGGTGCCTCCCAAAGCACGCAATGATATTTCCGCTTTGTTGTCTTTCAGGTGACACATGGACAGAGACTTTCGCTTATGTGATGTTTTGGGGCGCTTGCAGTGCCATTACAGCCACCATCATCCTCTTTAATGGGCAAGACTTTGTGGATGCCCCTAAACTAGTTCACAAAGAGAAGATGGACTGAGTGAGTTACATGTGCGCATGTTAGGGTACACGATAATCAGCTCCAGTACCAGATCAAGATACCTTGCCGACGTTATCCTTCTCCATCCACATATGAAGACTATACTATCTGATGTGGCCATACTTCCCTGAAGATGTTTCTTTGTGCGTTTACAGTGATGAAAATGTTGATTATGGCTAATCTGTTCCCAAACGGATGTGATCAAAATGGTAATATTTTGGGTCTCATAATTACTAACTTAAACCAGATTTTCGTCACGACAACACACGTTTGGCTGTTTGGAAACTGTCTACTGTCACCTTAAACTGTTCCTGAATTCTTCTATCGCCTTCTTTTGTGTGTGTGTGTGTGTGTGTGTGTGTGTGTGTGTGTGTGTGTGTGTGTGTGTGTGTGTGTGTGTGTGTGTGTGTGTGAGATCCTTCACTCTTCACATGGGATAGAGACCGACCCTTGCCGCAAATTGTGAAACACTACAATCACCACTACTCCCTAAAAGAGGTTGAAATTGCACACAGATGCCACACGATGACGTCAATTCACTCCTTTTGTGCAATTCACACTCCTCATCTCCGTGTCAAATTCTTCCTTTGCCACCCAAATGTCACCAGATGACGCTAGACCAATAGCAGTATTGCTTTGGTTTCATCTGGTGGCATCTGGGACCTGAGTATAAAACCGCAAAATAGGATCTGTCTCCCGCCTCTTAAAAAAAAATTAAAATAATAATAATAACAATAAAAATAATAATATCCTGGGTGTAGGTGAAACTGCGAATTCCGAACCGCAAATATATACGGGTTTTACCCACTGAGCTACTAAAACCGAATAGCTTGGTCGGTCTTGGAACTAAATTCTGCTGGTTGAATGTCTTACTGAGTACAGTTCCATCTATAAAGCTTGTCATGTTTAGTAAAATAAATACATACATAAATAAATAGCATTGAAAGTTGACATTACCGAAACAAGATAAATATGCATAGTAATGGCTTTTAGAACACTAACTGTAACATTTGTATGAAACTGTTGCTTATTTTACAAAATACGCTATCAAGAAATATTCATTAAGCCATTAGAAGCACTGAACCTTTTTTTTTTCCCCCTCATCTTGACTTGCTAACCTGCTACGTCTATCCTAAAGCCATTCATCACAATTTGAATATTTCTAAGTGTCATACGGGGATACTGTGCAATCTTCTAAATATTGGCATTGGTTTATTAACGGTTATAATCGAACACAATTTTTTTTTTGTTTTGTTTTGCCCAAGCTAACTGTATGTTTGCACAGAAGTGTTTTGTCAACAATCCATTGTCATTTTTGAAAGAAATCTACTCATTTGCATATCTCCTTCACCTGGTAGCTTATATAAATACGGAATCTGCTTTGAACACCAAAAGAATAGAAGGAGACTTATTTATCCCTTATCATTTGCACAAGACAACTTCATGTCGTTGAAACCTGAAATAAAGTTTCTGTTTATAATGTCTTGTTGACACACGTTGCATATATGATTGATTGTCAAGAATGTCTCTGTGTGAGGGTTTGTATTTGCAGTCCTATTGTGTGTTTTGTTTTGTAATTATATTTGAAATCTCATATATACTTTATACACATAACTAATAATAAATGATAAATATTTTCATATACAGCATTAATATAGCTTAGTGGTTCTATGATCCAACAGTGTTTGGTTCTGCTGCGATTCGATGTCTCAACATATTCGGTGGAGCTCGTGACTTCAAAATGTCAACTTGATCATTCATGGGATATTTATGGTATCACAAATGTATCTTGCCGTGGATTTATTAATCTACAATATTTTGAATCCAGCCGGAACGATTTGTGATTTTTCTCAGCAGCCGTTTCTATTTTTAAATTCCGTTCAGCTTCATCAATTTGTTTGTATGACATTATTTAACAATAAACTACTGTGAACTCACTTCCTGCGTTGTTTTTTTTCGTGTCTAGTTTAGCATCTTTCTGCCTTGTTTGGTCCTGATGGCAGGAAACACTTTATTATACATGCTACAATGGCAATAAGTAAATTCCATTCATTGTTTATGTGCGACCATACACAATACCGTTATGGCTCTTTGCGGTTCCTGTCCAGGACGTGGCGGTATGCATCAAAGAGCTGTAATCCGCCAGTAAATTAAAAGACGAAGAAGAAATGGCCCGCGTAAGGCATGACGTACATCCTCCAGGTGACGTCAACCCGCACAGTTAGCCTAGCACGTCCGCTCCTTTTTGTTAGCATGTGGACGCTAACACGTTTATTTCGAATTTACCTTGCCTTGTAAACTCCGCTTTGAAAATCCACATTGTCGACCGCACCATGAGTACATTATGGATGGGAAATGTAAGCTCATAGCTGTTTTTCTTAAATTGTGAGAAATGTTGAAATGCATTGTGGTGGTATTGTTCGATTCTTTTGGCCGAACGATACTTGTGGCAGCTAACTACACCATTTTAAACTGTTTATTTTCCAACTTGACCCCACTCTGTCGTGAATACCCGACAGTCGGGATTCCCAACATCGCGGTGTGAGTTGTTCGTTTGGTTCCGTCGAGTATCGTAATTTGCGGTATTCCACGTGCTGTTTTCACGATATCGTCACGAACATTAGCGGTATGCTCCAATTAAAACGGCTTCAACCATGGTTTCATTGTATTTAGCATTGAGCTGTACCTGCGTAATGAAATTAAATGGAACTGGGAATGGTGCCCCTTGCTTCATAGTGATCCCGACGTTTTGGAAATGTATGCACCACGGCCACCACTATTACTATTATAAACTGCAACCACATTCAGGGATTGCAGCAACTTGGAAATACGTACTATTTTATCGAAAGCCCGTGCCAGTAACTATTGTGTAGAATTGTCATTGATCCCACCCACCCGCCGTATGGTTGCCCTGACCCAAGTAGTAAACCTTATTGATAAATCCAAAGTTAAAATGGTTTTGGATAGAGTTTATGTATTGGAGCTCATCAGCCAAAGCGTGATGATGAACAAATATGTCTCGATTGCTAAATACTGTTTCTTGACTAATCTGTAGCTGGATTCTTATATGGACGAGAAGTTCATCACCAGAGCCTTTTCTACCATGGGTGAGCAGGCAGTCAGTGTTCGGATCATACGCAGCAAGGTTCCAGGGTGAGAGTCGAAACTCTGTGTAGTTTTTTGTTGCTGTTGTTGCTATACCCGTGATTCTAATTTAACTTTTGACAGTGCGCCGTCGTCCAGCAGTGCCTTGGGTTATTGTTTTGTGGAAATGGCGGATGAGGCCACGGCTGAGAGGTGTCTTCGTAAAATCAATGGGAAATCCCTCCCCGGAGCCAGTCCAGTATGAAGAATTGTTGGGGAGTATGTCGTTATTATTTCTGGTCGGTTGACATATTTCATTTTCTCTTACAGCCGACAAGATTCAAGTTAAACCGAGCTACCTTTGGGAAACAAGAAACAGGGTGAGACGAAATGAAGAAGCAGGATATCAACTGGAGCTTGAGTGTGAAAGATCACCGCATGAGGCCGACTATGAATTTTATTTTAATGTCACCACATTATGTGTTGTCATAATCGGTCCCATTTCATCTTTTGCAGTCAGATGTACTCCTTGTTTGTGGGAGATCTCACTCCAGAGGTAGACGATGGGATGCTGTACGAGTTCTTCTACAATCGATTCCCTTCGTGCCGGGGAGGAAAAGTAGTGCTGGACACCATGGGAAACTCCAAGTAAGTTTTCATCATGTCGCCGTTTAGTATGGGAATACTCACAATCACACCTAGGGACAATTTCAAGTTTTCCATTAACTTGCAACACATGCTTTTGGAATGTGCGAGGAAACCGGAGTACCCAAAGAAAACACGCCGTCGGCGCACGGGGAGAACATGCAAACTCCACACATGAACCGAACTTGTAAAATGTTCTGCCATTACAAATATTCAACAGTGTTATCAACTCGCTAAATTATGTTTCTGCATTCTTCTTATGGATCTTTGAGGAAAAATAAATAAATAAATAAATGCTCCACTCCATGGTTTTGGTGTTATAATACCAAAATTGAACTTTGGATACTCTTCATGAGTACAGAATGTCAATGCCGAAACAATACCATCGCAAAAACATCACTACCATGGAATCATAGAAGAAGAAAAAAAGGCATAACTTCAACTTCTTTGCATTTTTGTGCATTAAAAATAATATTAGGTTGTTGAGAATTGTGCCCCGGTGGGCAATTCCAGCTTCGGCCTTCCCATGTGGAGTTTACATGTTCTCCCCGTGCCTGCGCGGGTTTTCTCCGGGTACTCTGGTTTCGTCCCACATTCCAAAAACATGTGTGACGGTCTAATTGAACACTCAAAATTGTCCCGAGGTGTGAGTGTGACCGCGGATGGTTGTTAGTCTCTGTGTGGCCTGCAATTGGCTGGCAACCATTCAGGGTGTACCTCGCCTACTGCCCGAAGGCGGCTGGGATAGGCTAAAGTGGATCCAAAAATGTATGGATGGATAGTCAAGAATTTAAAAAAATATATATGCCATTATGTTCCGTCTTTGAAAATAAACAAAAAAAAATGGGCAGAACAGATTTCACAATTTCGAACTAAAATGAAGTTGTCGCTGCTAAGATTTGTGTAGTCTCAATATTCACAGAGGGTTGTGGTCACAAAATATCGATGTTAAAAAGCAGCACAGATTGGAGGTAAGTCGTTTAAACGTCGCACCCAATATTTTTCCTTGTCTCACTTGGTAGAAAGGAACAGCCCACTTCACGGAAAAGTCAGAGATTACTGGACTAAAAACGTGTGTGATATCGTTTTCGACAGTGTTGAATTGTGGCACTTTTCTCGTGCGGGTGTATCGTGCAACCCGACTCCGTGTTGACTATTACACATCCGTGACGTTTAGGAAAGCCATTAGTCTTGCCTTGCCCCGAGTTATTTAATGTTTCTGAATCTAAATGTCAACTCATGTACAAGTGAGATGAAGGCAATGCGTGTTTCGCTGTAGGGGTTGCGGCTTTGTTCAGTTTCCCGACGAGCGCTTGCAGAAGCGAGCGCTGGACGAGTGTCAAGGAGCTGTGGGACTGGGGAGTAAACCCCTGCGACTAAGCATAGCGGCTAGCAAGTAAGTTTGTCTTAGGGGACTTTTTGCATGACGTCGTGATGGAACTAAAAACTCGTATCCATTTGATTTAATTTGTAGCCAACCGCTACATTGAGCAAATACCGTTTTTAAAAATATAACCCCCTCCGGTTATTAGTACAGAATGTTTTTTTTCAAGACGGCAACATTTAATTACTGTATTTTCCGCACTATAAGGGGCTTCGGAGTATAAGGTGCACCTTCAATGAATGGCCTATTTTAAAACAGTTTTCATATTGAGGGCACACCGCATTATAAGGCACATAGAATAGAAGCTACAATAGTGGCTGCGGTTGCGCTATGCAGCCACTAGATGGAGCGTCGCTAAAGGGAATACAATACAATACGGCTCAATTTATATCGAGCTTTCACAACCGCTGCCGCTGTAACAAAGCGTTTAGAGATCATATAAAATACTACGTCCAAGAAATCAGAATATTGATCCATGTTTCGCTCCCTCAGGATGTAGAATGACGCACGACACGAAGGCCATAACAGTTCAGGGTTTATTCCTTGGCACGAATACAAATAAATAGCCTTAGAAGTCTTACTTGTCTCCTTCTTCCTTCGTTTAGTCAGTAGTTAAAAATGCTTTTGATATTCATTTCATTATGGTTGCGCAGAGCCCACAAAGTAGTTGTCTTTTTGAGTTTGTGTTGGCGAATGCACGTGTCAATTAATGTCGGGCAGAACCCCTTTTAGGTTAAAATTGGCTCCTGCTGACAATCACCACTAGATGGCGTAGGAACACTAACAGGGAAACAACTTAAAGGGGGAACATGAAGAGACTGTAACACTATATATAAGGCTCATCGGATTATAAAGGGCGCTGTCTGCTTTTGAGAGAATTGAATGCTTTTAGGAGCGCCTTATAGCGCGGAAAATGCGGTAATTGTAGCACCACTGCATCAAACAACTGACCTGGCAAGAATGTACCTCTTTAGTTGTTTCGGGAGGTCTCTGTGAATTTTGATCGCTTTGTTGTTGTCTTGACGTGATATTTTCAACACATAACTGTACCCCAGTCTTGACTACCTGAAACGCCTGAGAGAGACCTGATGCCAAAATGTCCTTTTGATGTCGTTTCTCTCCGTGCACAGTTTAAGGAACAGACCGCTGCAGCCTGAACCCAAAACCTGGCCGACAAGCACCGGCTACACGCCCCCCTACGACCAGTACAGCCAATACCACCAGCAGCAGGCGTATCCGAACTATTACTCCTCCTGGGGATACGATCAAACTGCAGCCACGTACGGCTACACGTACCCACAGTACGATTACTCACAGTATGCCCAATCACAGGTAAGCTCTCGTTTCCGGTTTGGAATCCATATTTTGTAAATAGAAATTATGACGTCGTGTTTTTTTTTTTTTTTTTTTTTTTTTTTTTTAGGAAGTCGATGTTCAGGATGATGGACTCGAAGGTTTGTATTTGGAGATTGATGCTTGCACATCATGAACATATTTGGACTATTGAGTTACGTACGGTGAGGGTATGTTTCCGTAAGCAACTGTGTCTGTGTGGCAGATCCATCGGCAGAGTTGGATGTGGTGGAAACAAACAAGAGGTTCATCCAGAACAGCGAAGAACTGTACGATACTCTAATTGACTCTCCGTGGAAATCGCTAGAGTTCTCATCAGAGCAAGACCAAGTGATGTTAACCATACCAGATCCACTTAGCTACTAAGCCTGGATGCAGTTGCTTCGCTTTATTTGCAGCCGTCTGCTGGGGCTTTGACAGTATGGACTTCTCCGGGGAAAAAAAGGAAAATATTTTGTGGTACTTGTATGTACAAGTGAAACTAGGTGGGCAGGCCATTTTTTTTTTTTTAGGACGAATAAAATACTTTCTAATTCTTTGTTAGTGTTAAATTTGCATTCTGCTTTTTTTGCCACCAAATAGAGGCTTGATGTTAAAATAAAAAATTGAAAAATGTACAGTATTTCTGTTGCATGATTTTTTTTAATGCGGGTTTATTTCCTTTGTGCTCATTAAATCTCAAATCAGGATTCTGTTTCTATGGTTTTATCTAATGTGCATACCTGTCAACTCATACGGTTTAGCCATATTTCATACTGATTTTGTGGTGAATCTTACGTATATGGCCATATCGCACAAATCATACGGAGTCTGAAAATTTCCGGGGTTTTTTTTCTTTTTTTTTCCCCCTAACAGGTAGTTCCGTTTGCTTTTGCCCAGAATGGTGCTAGTCTACTCGAATGCTTTCATTTCCGGTAACTTTCCAGTAAATCACGTGCTTCCTAGTTGAAAACAGCAGAGTATTCATTGCATACTTCGGTAGTGTACAAGCAAGTTCTACAAGGAAACAAATATTCATATTTCGTGGGGTCTTTTCTGCCGTTATTTTGACATATAAAATGCTTTGGTATGTTATAAGGATTTTTTGCTCTTTATCAGGATTTTTTTGGTAGTTTATACAGGTTGGCGCTCCGAAAACTTGACAGGTATGAATGTGCAATACAAAGAATTCAAGAATGCTGATTTCAGCTAAGGAAGGGTTTCTGTGTTTTGCTCAAGGCTGCAGTGCTCAACAAGGATCCACCCCAACAGTTTGGTTTGCAGTTTTCTTTCAGAATCTCTTTTTAATGGCGCACTACAGCCATCTGTCCATTTTCTGGACCGCTTTATCCTCACAAGGGTAACGGGCGTTGCTGGAGCCTGTCCAAGCTGTCTTCGGACAGTAGGCAAGGGACACCCTGAACCAGTTGCCAGCCAATTGCAGGGCGCACGACAGCCATCCTAAAAAAATTAATAAACAGTATAGATTGACATTTTTAGTATGACTATCCAAAAAAAAAAGACTCCCATGAATTGATGTTGATTGCAAATAAAATTTGTGATTCTGAACACGAACACACACACGCACAATGCTTTCTTAAAAGAAAAAAAAACTTCCAACGAAAGTGTTGACTGACAGAACAGAAAAAGCTCTTGCGTGTGTGTGTGTATACAGATTGTTTTATGGTGTCAAGCGATCTGGATCTTAACCGATCTGACTCGACACTTGCAGGAGTGAAAACAGCTTTGCTGACCCAGAAAAGGTACAATAGCTGTCTTTTTATTGACTCGTCCACTTTTCTCACCCCAATTGCAAACTGATCCTGATAAGAAGTGAAATGAGACTCCATCGCTCACTCCAGTATTGTACAGTTGACCACTGCAATGTGTTCACTGTTTTTTTTTAAATGGCTATCATATGTATTCAAACCCCGCTCCAGACATGAACATATACATTACAAAAAGCAAATACTTCAAAAACAAAATGAAAGAATAAATCACCAAAAGCAAGAAAGTAAAAACATGTTCGGGATCACGAGTCTGTTTTATAGATATATATATTAATGGAAGCACAATTTCTAGGCTCTGATAGCTTTCTTATGCTTAGCATCGTTTCTAGACACAAAACGCAGTTCCAATTCTTACATAAATATACCAAAAAAAATTACATATAACCTTCCTAAATTTAATTTAGAATATAAACCTTTGCAAGAAATGTAATGCAAATTAACCTGTGACGTCATGGGAAACTGCGAAGAAAACATCCGGGTTACGGTTTGGTGCCCAATCACAACCGGGCCCTTTACATCCGGGGAGGTGTTTAGGTGAAAAGAGAAATGTTTCAACATCCACTGAAGAGCACTTAATTTAATGACAGCCACAATCTTAATAATTTTTTCTTTTTTTTTCTCATGATAAATACTCTGCCCAAATCCGCAGTGAAATGAGGAAATACGATTTTGTCGCCCCCGCCTGTTTAATGCAGTTTTTAAAAAAGAGACCATGAACATTGAACAGTAAGGGATAAACTTTGACTCAATAATCGAAAACACGGAAAACGGCCCCTGCAAATCTAAGATAACGTTATATTAAGAGATATGACGGTGCGAGACGCTACTGTTAGACATAGTATGCGGGACACTGGAACGAGTGGTTACCAGTATTCCCTGTTATAAAAATTGTGCTTCCGAAATCTCTTGATTTAGATTCCGCGGATAACGCCCAGTTAAGGTTGTCATCCGAAACACTGACGTTGTTGAAGCCCTTTTAACCGGGTGGGCGCGAACAGTTCATATATGTCTAGTGAGGAAACGTTTCTCGGTGAAGGTGAAAATTAAAAAGTTGAATATAAAATTGCATAGAAGTGGTGATAATATAACAAATTATTAGATGGATAACACTGTCACCAAGTAGTGTCGGTTTCGTTTATGTGTGACTTTATTTGTGGGATGCAAACATACCGTAATGCATTGTGGGTAAACATTCAAATCTACTTCTTGGTTTTGATTGGTTAATTTTACGGTTGACACTGTCAGGAAGTCGGTGATTGGTTGGTGATACGTTAAGCGTACCCTGGACAATTCAGAAAATGGTTGTATATAAAATAAATATTTTGAAGGCATTTAGCACAGCCCAATTTAGTCTTTTGTTTTTTTTTAAAAAACGTGATCTTTGCAACATTTCTGTAAAATGGTGCGTTGTCTGGAAGAAAACCCCACATTTTTTTGTTCAATGTTATGTCAGCACTATCCTTCCAAAAAGTTCTGTAACTCACGAGCTACTTTGTAACAAAAATTGGAACAATGTCTCATTTTGTTCTGTCGCCATTCCGATAAAATATTCAATCCGACGTCATGCTAGTGTTCAAATTGCCGGGAGAGGGTACTTACTATAAGTCTTGTTTTAAAGACGTCCCTGAGGAATTATTCATTACACACGTCTTCTTAGAAAACCAATCGATCTATAAATACCTTCCCCCTGTAAATTCAATCATTAAATCTCTTCCACCCCATTTGTGTGCCTCCATGTAAACCTGGCTATTGTGTCAGTTACATCTCATATACTACTCGTTATAGAACTGCCAATCAGAGCGATCAATTGTCACCGATGGCTTACGCTATTTTGCATATTGCGATCAACAGCTCATTCATTCCAATTATATATAAGATGCGCAATGACACCAACAAACTTTTTATTCTTCAACAAGAAGGTGTGGCCAGTGGGGTTGGCTGCCATCCACTTTGCCCCCGATAGGTGCCACCAGAGTTTAACATGCATACGGTTGCCTTTTAATATAGTCTTTCATATCTATAGAAATGCAGTGTTGAAAATCATTGTGTGCGCGCGCATGCGCCAAACATTTATGGCAAAATATTTTAACGATCTCAAAATGAAATAAAGTATATGTCTACCATAAATTACATCTCCCCCGTCTCTTTGTATCCTGGCAGTCAATCAACAATCTATACTACAGGATTGCATGCACATAGACAAAGAGGATAACAAGTCAACTTTTCGGTAAAGTAGCCAACGTTGCTCATTACGCAGCGAGAATTGGCCAGGACAGACATATTTAATATACACGTGTGTTTGTGTGTGCGGGATTCTTCATCACACCACTCACAGTCAGGGTTTCATGAAATAATATTCACACCATGCCAATCACACTCATAATCAAGGAGGAACAAGTCAAAAGAGAGGTTTTGCTGAGCTTGATTTGCTAGATGGTCCTCAAGGAATACGAAGGTAAGATTTTTTTAAAGAACTTATTTGCAAAACCAAAACAACAATGTGGTTAGAAACTAATCAACATCTCTATTCTCTCTTTTCAGGTTTATTTATCAATAAGAAAAAAAGAAATACATTTTATGGGCGGCTGTGTGGAGTTTGCATGTTCTCCCCGTGCCTACGTGGGTTTTCTCCGGGTACTCCGGTTTCCTCCCACATTCCAAAAAACATGCATGGCAGGTTAATGGAACACTCTCAACTGTGTGAGTTAGAGCGCGAATGATTGTTCGCCGATGTGTGCCCTGCAATTGGCTGGTAACCAGCTCAGGGTGTACGGAAACAAGGTGATGTCATGGATGGTGACGTCTCCGTTATGCTACGTCATCTTTACTGAACGTCTCCATTCACTGAAGAGAGTGAAAAGCATTGATAAATGAATGAATTTTATTTCATGAAAGCATGACTGTGGATGTTATGACAAACAATGACTTCTCAGCCATGTTCTTTACTATATATGGTGCGAAAATAGTGATTTTGATTAATGGTGACTGCAAGAGTCAAATGTTTTTTGACTTGACAGATTCTTTTAAAATTTGCATTCAGATCAATTGGATACAAATTATTTGAATATACAGTTAACATTTGTAACTTGTGGGAAAGTATCAGCGGGTGGTGGTTGCCAAAGAGTGACAAGGGGTGGCCAGGGCCACCCCTGGCCACCACATAGCTCCGGCCCAGAAGAGAAAATTTGACACTTCAGGAAGGCAATTTAACGGAAGTTTTTTTTTTTTCCAGTGTCTTCCAATGGAATCGTTCGATTCCACGCATTCTCGTTACTTTTACTGTAGAATACATGTGATACCCGTTGGCCTTGGTTTTCCGCCCCTTGAGTCATTCGTTTTGACACCCCAACTTTTCGGCATTAAGATGAGGTTGCGGATATTTGACATTGCAAATGATGAAGTCAGTGGAAAGGACATTTAACCATGAACAACTTTACAATCTAAATGAATGACATTTATGGCAACAAATGTGAGTTACCAAGTTGTTTGCCCCAAATTAATTTGCAGAGTTGCGGTGACTCGTCCTGTATCGATACATTGGGGTTCAATGCAAGGGTCTGTAAATTCACATTTCTTTGTTGTGAAATGCGGAAAAGCTCCATTTCACAAAAGCAAAACTTTCAAGCTTGAGTTGTAACTGCCCAACTTAAAGTGTGCTTGCAAATTGTGCATCACTCATATATTATTTCCACGTGAGCTCCGAAATGGCAAACTTCACTTATACTGTGAGTGAGCGTGGTTCGGATTTATCGTCCGTCGTTGAATAAACGTGGTCAGTCGGAGTGAAGCAATGAACCAGCCTCCATCTCAGGTTACAACTTGGATGTAATATTCTCCCACTGCCTCCTCCTTTCTTCATCCCCGCAGCTCTCCTTCGGCTTTCCAACGCAACTTCTGCTGAAATGGTATTGACCTTCCTTGCTGTCATCAGTCTGCCTTTTTTGGCCTCTTTTTTTCAGGCTTGGCTTTAGTTTTTTCAAACTAAATCCTTTTTTTTGTTGGATTTTGTGGCGAATCTGAAGATCTGGGTGGAAAAAAAAAATCCTGATTTCTTATTTCTTACCTCTGTGGAGAGTGGCTGGTTTCCTCCGACAGTCTGGAGTGAGGGTTTGGTGGCATCCCCCCCGCCACCCCCACTATGGATCACTCCCTCTTTGGTTGTTTACGCAGCCCTCACACATCAGCTCAGGATTTACTTCCTGCCATGACCCCGTTGCCTCTACACAGTCACAGTAACCTCTCGGCTCGCTGCGGCTTCCAAGAAGTAGAAGACGATGACGTGCTTCATGATGCAGCTCATCAGGTCCACATTCCCCAGCAGTCCTCCTCGTGGCTCATCTCTCAGCAGATTCCCTCCCCTTCCCTCAGTTTGCCGCCACTTGAGAATATCGCTTCAGAACAGTCCTCCGCGGATCGAAATTTGTGCGGTACCGAACCCGGCGGGGAACTTTCCGGAACATCCTGTGAGGAGTACAGTCAGAAGAGTCTGTCATCGGATGAAACTGACGCGATGACTCCCAAAGGTAAGAAGGAATGTTTTTCCACTTTGGATTGTTGACTTTACAATATATATATTTTTTCCATTCCAAAAGCCTCCCTGTGTGGAGTTTGTATGTTCTACCCGGGCCTGCGTGGGTTTTCTCCGGGTACTCGGGTTTCCTCCCACATTCCAAAAACATGCATGGCAGGTTAATGGAACGCTCCAAATTGTCTCTGGTGTGATTGTGAGCGCGAATGGTTGTTTGTTTGTGTGCCTTGCGATTGGCTGGCGACCAGTTCAGGGTGTCTGCTCGACGGTACTCTCCAGCATGCCCGCGACCCTCGTGAGGATGAAGCGGATCAGAAGATGGATGGATGGATGGTCCAGTGGTTAGCGCGTCAACCTCACAGTGCAGAGGTTGTGGGTTCGATCCCGGCTCTGGCCTTCCTGTGTGGCGTTTGCGTGTTCTCCCCACGCCTGGGTGGGTTTTCTCCGGGTATTCCGGTTTCCTCCCACATTCCAAAAACATGCAAGGCAGGTTGATTGAACGCTCAAAATTGTCCCTGGGTGTGAGTGTTAGCGCGGATGGTTGCTTGTCTGTGTGTACCCTGGCTGGCAACCGGTTCAGGGTGTCCCCCACCTACTGGCTGAAGATGGCTGGGATAGGCTCCAGCACCCCCTGCGACCCTTGTGAGGATAAAGCGGAAAATGGATGGATGGATTTATTTGTTACCATCCTGTTAAAGCACGTGTTTATTTATGACCAACAAAAGTGGACTAGTGTTGAAGGTCGTCCACATGTAGTTTGATCAAAACAGTGAAATTTATGATTTGAGTTGATTTGGCTTAGGTCGAAGTTCACAAATTCTTTAATTTTCAGCCACTCGTTAAAATTTGCAAAGCTTTTTGTGCCATCAAGTTTGGTCATTTTTATCCTTTCAGCGACAGCGGTTGCTTCAGTGGACAGCTTATCATCAGGTTACAGGGTGCACGAAAGGGTGAAAAAGAAAGAAAATGCGTCTTTTTTCATCGTGCCCTCAGAACCATCCAGATTTAGAAACACTCAATTTCCATACAATGAATTGAAAAAGCCACAGGCTGTTTTCCTCAAACCTGGAACTTAACTCTTTAAAAAAGAAAATGGAGGGGTCATGACCTATGTCTCCTTAGTCCATCGATGTATCTCGACAGAATAGTTGGTTAAATTTTAAACAGTCAGTCGGTTTTTAAAACAAGTGCTGTTAGGTCATCGGTGGCATAAAACCTCATTCTGGCAGTTAAAAAAAAAAATCTTTTTTTTTTTGAAGACTTGGAAGTGAACATGTGCAGTATAAATCATTGAATGGTAAAAGAGACTAAATAGGACAAATCCAGCAAGATTTCAAAACGTAATGTTTAAATCATTGAGCAACACTGACAAGCGGTTTTGGAGATCGCGCCAGGTGGAAGATTTTCGGATTCCCTGGGAGAGACATTGTGTTGACTGAGAGAGTAAAGATCTGAAAAAATTCAGAGGAAGCTGCCAGTAGCCAAAAACCACATTTGATTTTTCACCGTTGCAAGTATTCGGGTATGATTTATTAATTTTTTTTTCTGATTTCAGAGCTGTATAAACAGATGGTGTCATTTTGAAATTTGCATGTATCAAGTGCGGAGGCAATCACAAAATGTAAACCCGAGGAAGTAGAGTCAAAAATCTAAGTTATTTCATGCTAACACTGAAGGAGCCTTTTTATACAAATACTCATCATGATAAAAAATCAAGGTTTTTTTTTTTGTTTTGTTTTGAAGTAACTTGAAAAAGAAAAACACATTAATTAATTAATTTATTTATTTATTTTTTACTTCATCACTTTTAAAGTAGAATATAAATATTGTTTGGAAGTGTTGCGATTGAGGTGATTTGCAAAACTTCTCGTCCGCAACCCACAATCAAAATCATGTTACTGGAAATTTACATATTTGTAATAACTCGGCAACGCAAGCAATGTCAAATTTTACTTCCATCTGAAACCGTGCAATCCGTATGCTTCTGAAACCAAAACACTGAGTCTTTTTTTCATTCGACCCCCTTTTTACCCTCCTCCCGCCCCCACCCTTCGCTAGACCGACTGGAAAATGTTCTGCTTTTCATTTCAGAGTCCCAAGACGGGGGCTATAAGTCAGACATGACCAACAAGCCCAGAAAGGAACGCACGGCCTTCACAAAAGAACAGATTCAGGAACTGGAGTCCGAATTTGCACACCACAACTATTTGACCAGACTGAGACGCTACGAAATAGCGGTCAACCTGGACCTGACTGAACGACAAGTAAGGGCACGTGTTTCTTCATATCAATCGTGCGGAGTCAGAAGCATAGAAACACAATCAAATCTATGAAAATAACTTGCGGCAAGCCAGTGAATGTAAATACATAACCGACCACTAGGTTTGCTCTCTGCGGTAACCCCTCCATCCCCCATGTTGTTGACTATTAGTACTAAAAAGTATTACACAGGATGTTGATTTTAACTGTATGTGGACTGGGTGCGACACCCTACGAAGAACGGACGAGTAGCAAATAGCATCGAGGGACAGGATTAGGACAGGACAGAATAAGAGAAGTGAGCCAGGCGGTGCTACTAATGTGTAGTGGGAGGGGCTAAGCAGCAGGGCGTGGTACGCGGGGATACGCCGTCCACCCACTTCTCCCGACGCCACATTCAATTTTTATTGAAATGTTTGTTGATCATTGTTCTAATTCGAGTTATGCTTAATAACGTTGGCCTGTGATTATTTTGGAGTAGTAAAACATTAAATTTAACGTTAGTTCAACTGGTGTTGTAGCCTATGATTGATGTTCTGTATGTATATATAGAACATCCCAGAATCGCGTACACCCACTTAAAAAATCCCCACTACACCACTGGTGGGAGGGGCTAAGCAGCGCCCCTCACCCGGACAAAGAATCGAGTGCCAGTGTGGCATCCAACTGCAAGTCCTTCCAAAATCAGCCAATAGTCTGACCCTGAAAGGTTTTAACCTTTTCGGGGACAGCGGTTACTGCAGTGGACAGCTTCTCATGTTATCAGGTAGAACATGGGTGGATGACCTCCGAGAGCAAACCTTAGTCGTCGGTGATCTGCGATGCCATCACAGCCATCTGATATTGAGACCAAGCAAGCAATTGATGACCTGTGTGAAATGTGACAGACTGTAGCTAGCATCATCGGAGCGGGCCGATGCGATGTAGCCATCGGCTCGGACCATGTACCATCCTTGAGAGATGGTCAAATGTTATCCACGTTGATTCGAGAGGATCTGAATGGTGGTCCTACTTTCTGTCTGTTATGACTGATCCTCTCTCTTTTCATTAAACATGACAATTGGACCCTTTTTGGGGACAGCGGTTACTTCAGCGGGCAGCTTACCATGTTATCGGGTGACAGGGTGCACGAAAGGGTGAACGTCAATACGCGGCTCGACAAGGCTTTAAAAATCATGGGTTTCATGAGCAAACACTTGAACGTTGCTTTCAAGTCGCTCCCCCCTCCTCTGTTTTTTTTTTTGGGGTGGGGGGTTTTGTGTGTATGTGTTAATGAAAAGCTGGGCCAGTAGCCACGTAATGTTTTTCAACAGCATTGTGTTGTGAAGTATTGTGATGAATTTGGCACCAAACCTGATCAGGGAAGGCACAAACATTCCTACTTGTCTTGTTTGAGTGGCCCAACGAAATAAGAGCCAATAGGAGGAGGAGAAAGAGAAGTTTTGGGAGCAAGGGAGCATATCACGGAATCTTTGGACCTCCATAATCATCACTTTTAAGGAGACCCCCGTAACAACGTGTTTGTTCAACCATTAACATTGCACCGTCAATATGCATGTTCCCAGGAAAAATTAACAATCCCCCCAAAAAAAAACAAAAGCGTCCCCCTCACCCCCCAAAATGAAAAATATTACCCCTTTCATGCACAAAAAATGATAACGTGTAACCTGACAACCGGATAAGCTGTCCACTGGAGTAACCGTTGTCCCCCGAAAGGGTCAAAAACAGGCAGCACGGTGGACGCCTCGTCAGCATTTTTCGCCTCGCAGTGCAGAGCTCATGGCTTTGAAATCGAACCTGCGGGATTCATGTGTGGAATGTGCATATTTTCCCCGTGTCTGCGTGGGTTTTCTCCGGGTACTCCGGTTTCCTCCCACATTCCGAATAACATGCATGGCAGGTGAATGGAACACGTTAAATTATCCCTGGGTGTGAATGATTGCGTGTCTATCTCTGCCCCTGCGATATGCTGGCCCAAAGTCAGCTGGGATAGGCTCCACCCACGCACGTGAGTCTTGCGGTTCCCAAAATGGGGAGACGGATATTGGAAAAAAAACTATTAGGTGACAGTTGTGTTCGAGATTTCTTCTAAAGAGTTTTCCTTGCTGTCGTCATTAAATCAGTTTTATTTCCAGCACCGTTCTAAACCTGCTCTATATGTTAAGCCCTTCGCCATAACCTCTGTTGTGATTTGTCCCCGATATAAATCAAACTGTCTTGACTCTACCTGATTTCATTTGTGATTCCCCTCTCAGGTGAAGGTCTGGTTCCAGAACAGGAGGATGAAGTGGAAGCGCGTTAAGTGTGGCCAACAGGGGGCAGAAGCGCTCGAGCGAGAACTGAAAAACGTCAAAAAGGGGATATTGTTGCCGTCAGAAATTTCGGGTATTGAGGGACTACAACGTTCGGCGAGCTCACCCAGAACAGTGACTGATGATGAGAGCCCAGACAGCGACCTGAGCTCAGAACATCCTTACCTATGACGTTTGATTTCACCCTAAAAAAAAGTGTTGCTGGATGGTGTCGAATATACAACGGACTATGCACAGGATTGCTTTTCTTTTTACAATTCGAGGTGGCACATTTAAATTGACCGATTACATCATTTTGAGCTATTTGGGGACATGCCGATAAAGTTTCATGAAATTTGTACCCTAATTACTGGAGGATGACTATATAAATGTCATGGTTCTGTTTGTGACCAACAGGTGGCACTGTAGGGCTCCCCTTGCAGCTGCACACCTGTTGGTCGTTTGGTAATTAGTTGTATAAAAGGACGCCCAGCCCGACCACTCATCGTCAGGTCATTGTTGCTTGTTTGTTTGCTTGTCCTGTCATGTTTGTTTCTGTCATGGTTCTGTTCTAGTTTTTTTGAGCTTCAGTCATGGTTTTGTTTGATACTTTGGATTCGTTTTGTTGTTAAGACTTTGTCTGTTTCGGATTTAGTTTTCTCTGTGTTTTAATACAATTCTTCAAGTTCACCCTGCTCTTCCCTCCTGCCTGCTTTTTTGGGGTCCACCACCACCACGCAATCGTGACTATTTTTTTTGATGGATGGATGGATGGATAGCTCTACACTCTACTTAAATACAAGTACAGTGGTACCTCGACTTACGAAATTAATTGGTTCTGGAAGAAATTTCTAAACTAGAAAATTTTTGTAAGTAGAGATGTGTCTCCCCGCCCCCATATTTCAGACATAAATGTTTTCTAAAGCATAAAAGTGCATCAAAGTATGTAACAAATGGAAGACACTGCACAGATACTTTTCTATCTATCTACAGTCACACAAAGACACATTCGGTATTCTTAGCCAATGGGATGTTAACTAGAAAATTTTGTAAGTAGAGATGTGTTTTCTCCCCCACCCCCCATTTTTCAGACATAAATGTTTTCTATAGCATAAAAATGCATAAAAGTATGTAACAAATGGAGGACACTGCACTGATACTTTTCTATCTATCTACAGTCACACAAAGACGCATTCGGTATTCTTAGCCAATGGGATGCCAGGATGATGCTCGGTAGTAGCCAATGGCAGAGCAGCTACAAATATGTTGCGTTCAGGAAACTCGGAGCTGCGACTAGCAATCGGTACTGTATTTTTACCTTTCGTATCTTGAAATTTCTTTCGGAACTAGAGGCAACATTTTTCTGTTGAGCCGTTTCGTAAGTTAAAAATTTCAGATGAAGAGACGTTCGGAAGTAGAGGTACCACTGTATATGTTTCAGTACATCACTGTGCCAAGTACTGTAATAATGTTTTGGAGAATTAGTCCAACTGTTTTCAGGCCTGTTATTTGTCTATTCGAAAGATAATTTTGTTCTTTTTTTTTTTTTTTTTACATTGGCCTACTACATCTAAGTGCTAAATGCAAAAGACTTTGAAAAGAGTTTTTTTTGTTTTTTTTTATCCTCGACAAGGGTTACATGTAAATGCACAAGATTTGTCTTTGTACTGCGCACGTTTTGCTTTTTTTTTTTGGTACTTTTTTTTTCTACGTACACATGCTAAATGTATTTAGCTTTTCAACATGCATTTAGCCTGCAGTGAAGAATAAATATTTCTTTCTACAGCTGAGCATTGTGTTTTCTATTTTTGTCGTGTGTACTGGCCGCTCAGTAGTGTTCTTAATTTTGATCGACCAGGGGCACGATTTGACCACATCGTTCTGTTTTTGAGCACAGATTGAATTGTTTTATGGTGAGCGTTCAGGTTTGGGCACAGATTGAACTGTTTTGAGGTGAGGCTTGGGTTTTGCAGGAAGAATCTGGGGTTTTGTGAAAATTGGGTTTTGTATTTCACAGGTTAGCAAAAAGGAGAGCAGCTTTTGAGAAATGTGTCTTAGCAATCGAGAAATACTGTCACGTTGCATCATCAAAGAGAGCGGGGCATTTTCAACACTTTAGACTGATTCATAATTGGCAAAATTAATACCATCATGAATCGACAGACCAATATATGCTGAAAAATATGTGAAATTTCACATTCACAAAATGGCGCTTTCAATTGAGTGCACTCAAAACGTAAGCGGCGGTTACATATCACAACATCCGTCCAGGGTACACTGTTATATTGTCAGTATGACTACGCTTTTTTTTCCCCGGACACAACATCACAAAGGCTTGTTTTTCGGATGACTGAGATGTTTCGTGACACAAATATTGACTTTTGAAAGAAGTGCTCACGATTTGAAGTCAGAAAATGGCTTCTGCAGGGGAACCGTGATGTTTCGCTATTTGTCTAAATTGGTTTGAGAAACGCATTTTTTGGCTTTCAAATTTCAAGTCTGATCCGAGAAATGTAACAAAGCGACGGTGAAAAATAAAATAATCATAATCGTCATCGAGGCGCAGGCAGCCCGGTGGACCAATGGTAGCGCGTCGACCTCACAGTGCAGAGGTACCGGGTTCATGGAGGTTCATTCATTAATTTTCCATTATGATCCATTATTAATGACTGTCCTCTGTTCCAGCCATGAAGCTCACGAGGCCACGTTTTATAACAACAGTGTAATTGTTTGGAGTTAATTTGAGACTGTATGAATTGTAGCTTGTGAACCAAAGTTGGATCTCACTCGGTGAGCATTGTGTGATCCAGCTGGAGACTTTTTTTTTTTTTTCCCAAGAAATGGTTTCACCACCTGTGATTGGCCGACTCCCACTTCACATCCATCTTGCCCAAAGTCAGCAGGGATTGGCTCCAACACACCCACGACCCTAATAACTATAAGTGGAAAGTAGATGGATGACTTCACCGCTGCACGCACTTATCTTGTTGTCTTATGAAAATGCATGACCTTTTCAAAATAATTCACAGTATTTCCATTTAACGTAACAATCATGTCCACTGACTTTCAACCCGCCTTACTTTACCTTGAATTAGTCATAGGACCAGAAGACTTTACACGGGTCACATGGGGGAAGGCAGGTGGACCTAATACTATCGCAAGCCACTGTAACAATGATCACAAAAGATAATATCATGCATATCAAGCAACAACTGAAAGCACGGTTGCCAGCTTTATCCCACAAGATGGGCGCCCTGAAGCAGTAAAGGACAACAAGGCACACCTGGATGAGACATGTGAGGATGTAGGAAGCCGATTAGCTTACACAAGGCGCAGGGCTAATGAGACCGGTTGGAAACATGTGCTTGATGACCTGATAAGAAAAGCATGAAACAGGACGGCACAGATCAAAATACAATGCAAAATCAAATACATCATGACAGCAGGAGTGAACGCAAAGGAACTCAGCTGAAAGGAACAAGTGCCCATCCCTGCCTGATCATTTACAGCGCACAAGTAAAGATGTGAAACACCAATGTACTGAAACAAAATTAAGCCAGTGATGTCATTGTGTTGTGTTACTGGCAGCCTTTCTAAAAGAATTCAAAAACAGAAACCGTGTGTTATTCCCACAAGGGGAGGCTTGTGCAGCTGCAGTGTGGCTCTTGTCCATATGAAGCCTAACGGAAAACCGCAAGGTAAATCCATTAACCGAGAAGAAAGTCATTTGGTCTGACAAAATGTCATAGACACAAAGTAATTCTTTTGATGGTAAAATAACGTCGTAAAAGAGCAATAAAGTGTCGAATGAGGGAAGAGATGAGAATATACATGGATATGGACTGTTGGCTATTCCAGATGGCCTCTCAAGTTCAAGATCCAAAAAGCAAACCAAAAAAAAAAAAACGCCTTGGAATACTTTTGGGGCAGTGTGGTATTTGACTCTCACCAAACAATTCTGTGCTTCCAACTTTATGGAAACAGTTTTCAGTTTTCTGTGTTCCATCATAAATATGCAAGATCACAAACACAATCTAAAGTCGATCAGAAATTCTTCCCCAAAGTGTGGGAGCTGTAGTACTGTAGTTGCAAAATAAGGGACCCATCCCGCATTTATTGCCATTAGAGAATGGTTCGACTCCCTTTCATGGCCAGATGTTCCAATATTTCAGTCATCCATTTGGGTAAGTTGTGCGGTACACCCAGGACTAATAACTAATTGTCAAATAATGGGCTGACTCATCAGGACAGTCAACCATTCACACATGTATGCCTGCAAGAGTACGTACGTAGCGTGTTCAACTAGGCCAATTTTAGTCCCTTGGCTTTTGGGAAATATTATTACTGTGACTAAAAAAAAAAAAAAAAAAAGGAGAGTGTTGATCATGTTCCTACTTTTAAGCCAAACCATGAAGAGCTCCAGTTTACCTTGATAGCTAGCTCGCCAGAAAGCTAGCTCCAGAGATAGCTTGATAGTGGGCTAGCTAGGTAGCTAGCTAGCTAGTTATCTAGATAGATAGACAGATAGCTAGCTAGCTAGCTTCTAGCTAGCTAGTTACGTTGTTCGATAGCAAGATATATAGAAGGAAAATTCAGTCTGATGAAATAATTCTGTATATGGTTAATATCGTCATCACCTGCATAGAATTTTATTGGAACAGTTTCACATACTCAATCATGTAAGGAAAACATCAATATTTAATGAATGTGGGTCTTTTTTGTGTGTTTTTTGTTTGGTTTTTTTTTTTTTGCTTTGTTCAAAAGCATCACTGCATATTCTGATATCAAGCCATGAAAGTCTCAGTTTCTAACTTGGAACTATAGCCCATGATTCACTTCCTTGATTTCCTCCTGGATCACAGCTGCTCTGTGGCTTTCCATTTCTCGAGATGTTGACTTGCGGTGGTGCGTCATGCCTGGAGTTTTCTAACTGTGTTGCACGCTTTTCTTGTAGGGCATGCAACAGTATGAGAAAAGAAACCTAGGACATGGTCACTGGCAGGAGGTTCAATTGGACAAGGGGGCGTGGGGGCAGAAATTATAGACGTACACACGCAGCACCAAGCAACCATGTTTTTTCTTTGAAGAGAGAGGTGGGTTGGAGTTACAAGATGGAGACATGAACAGTAGGGACAATGTAATGAGTGTTTAGAATCAATTTTCCAATTTAGTAATTTGTAGGGCTGCAGCTATTGAACATTTTAGTATTTGAGCATCCTACTCAACATTTTATCAATTAATCAAGTATTCCGTGAAACGATATTTTTGCTTGTTAAAAGCGCACTGATGCATACATAAAACAAAACATGCCATATTAGTTACTACTGAACGACCAATTGGGTTCCTTTTTTAGACCATGTACTTATGTCTTAAAGCACATTGTGCATAGCAGCAAATTATTTTCTTGTCAACAAACATTTTCAGTGAGGCAATTTCAAGCACCAATTTCAATTTAAACTTAACATTTGTTCTCAGTCTAAAAAAAAAGGCATTGTTTAAAAAGGGCATAAACAGCATTCATGATGTTGTGTAACTTCACTAGCCTCCACAAATACCCATTCTGGTCCATGAACCACTTTACTCTAAAATCTTCTTTGACCGTCTTTTCCACATTTCACAAGCACCTCTTCAGATGTGCTAGTACCAAACACATCAATCGTAGTCACCCCCCCCCCCACCCCCTCATCTACAGTGGCCCTCTAAGCACCCTGAATAGAGTCATGTTTTTGTCACAGGTATACTGTGATTGTGGATTATGGTCGACCGATCACCCCCTTCAGTCTGCCATTTTTTGTGTCTGAGGGACAAAAAGAAGCAATTAAAAATGGGGTACTGGTTTCTTGTTGTAATTTATTATTGATAGATTCATTGCCAACAGTAGGGGTGGCAACTTGGGTGACGAGGTATTTAGTGGGGATGGTGGCTGACAGCCCTTGCCATCCCCTGGCTCTGCCAGAGTTGCTTATCCTGTTCAGGAACAAGTTCATTGGAAACAAGAGTGTCGTGAGTGGGTATAAAAGGATCATCACCGAAAGGCTCAGTTGCTCAGAAGCAAGGTTGTGGTGAGGTTGACCACTTTGTGAATAATCGCGTGAGAAAATCGTGCAACAGTTTAAGAACATTTCCCAACCTATAATTGCAATGAATCTAGTCATTTCAGATGTCCAATATTCACCCAACTGCTGCTTATTGTGAAAGGAGTGAAATTAAGGACAGTTTGTCACACCAAATTTTGGGCCCAAAGTGTATTTTTCATTTTCAGCGAAAAGACTTCAAGGAAACAGCGGACTGATTAGGACGGCTGATGTTAACTTGTTTCATCCATCCATCCATCCATCATCCAAACCGCTTATTTTCAAATTGGCAAAAATCAGTCGGTTAACTCGAGACTTTGCATACCCTCCTGAAAAATAAAAAAAAACAAAAAAAAAACTTCTGACTTGAATATGAAGAAGCAATCCTGGCTGACCGAGCCTCATATTACAATATGTGGTGGTGGCCCTACTGTATGGGGCAAATTCATGTCGAGAGCAAAAGCTGCTCAGATTCGGAAAAGAAATGACATTAGCTCTTACGGCAACTCCGTTTAACCATTATTGGCTGTGGTCGATAGAAATCTGGGCCAAACGCTGCACAATATTTGTGTATTGCATGAGCCCCTGCTGCGCATGTCACATTTTGGGCCATTGACGATGTTCCATGCGCCCAAACTGGAAGACGCCAGCGATAAAATAATGACTTTTACTCTCTATTAACTGAATACTATGTATCCTTAAATATATTTACATATATTTTAACGTATTTTCGTAATTTAATTTTTGTGTTTCAAGGTGATTGAGTTTATCAGGAGGGTGGTGCTTCAGCGCCCTCTATTGACCTCTATGCTTTACGACGTATTCTTTTGTATACAATACTAAGTACAGTACAGTAAATATTCTCTAGTGCGGACTCGTGTTTGCGCTGTCCAATTTGTCCTGATAACAGAAATTCCTCATTTGGGAAATGAGCATGGTACATGTCCTTTATGAACCTGCAAGTATGTTGACAAAATGCACATGTAACAACACAATCAATAAAATACAAAAATATACTGTCCAAAAACTGTTTATAGAACAAAAACTGCAATACAGGTGTATCCAAAAAAATCGCAACAGTAAAATACGTACAGTATTTTAATGTTTATTTTTTTTCTGTCTTGGGAAAAAAATGTGTCTATTTTGGATTGTTTTGTTGGATGCATTCTTTGGTTTATGTCAATGTTTGCCTGCATGTCATACAGTTTTCTTGCTAGTTGCAAGTAACTGTCCCGTTGATCACCGATGTCTGGTAATTCTTGTGCATACTGATGGATTTGTTGCCATTTGCATTGCTTCCTCGCTGGATGGTGGCTTGTCATCAGGAGTTGAATCGATGCCTTGTTTTTTAAAGTTTCGTAGAGTTGCGTCTTTCCGACTCCAAGTGTCTGCTGGATGCTTTTAACTTTGTGTCCATCCTCGCTCAAACGGATGCATTTCACTCGCTCCGCTCCAGTCATTACAGTTCTTCTACGTTTCGATGCCATGATCTACACGACGTAAGTGAATAAAGTTAAAATCTTTCGCAATTGCAGTAAAACGCACGCCAATAAAAAGTCACTTACACGTCTTCGTTTCGAATCTGATGAATGAAAACGGCGAAGCGAACATGTTTCTTCGGTCGTGTCGAGTGGGTGCTGCTTTTAAGCTAGTACCGCGTTCTACAGGACGTTAAATGAATAAAGTTAAAATCATTCACAATTACAGTAAAACGCACGCCCATAAAAACTCACTTACACGTCGTCGTTTCGAATCTGATGATCGAAAAACGCAAAGTGAAAATGTGTCTCAGTGTCTTCGTTCCGTAGCATCGGGTGGGCGTTGCGTGTATTTAAGCTCCCGCGGCATGACGTCTCAATCCAGGTTACGGGTAGTGGAATTTCCGCTGACGTAAGTTCCGGTAACATGTAATATCGTAGTCAAAATGTTAATGCACGGGTTTTTGTTCCGGGTGAAGGAAATTCCTTTTCATAGAATTCCGGGGATGGGAATATTTACTGTATATCGTGTAAACTAAATACAGTTGTGAAAGAGCGTGTGACGAGAGAATTGTACTGTACTGTATGTGATGACTATAACTGGATCACCAACATATATACTGTAGATGTCAGAGTAATAATAAATACCACTTTGCCTCATGAGTGGTTTTGTTACAGAGTTGGCGTTAATAAGTGAATTTGTCAATCTCTGTTGTATTAAGCTGGCAACTGAAAAAAGTTGCTGTCCTGACATGATGGAAAATAGGAACAGAAAGAGAGCGGATCCACCACACGGTTAAAAAAACAAAAGCAAAAACGGATCTCATCTGTCCTTAATATTTGGAAGTAAAAATTGCCTGAAGCAGCGAAAAAGTGGTCAGACTTCAATAAAAGGTTTATGTTACGAGGTGAAACTAAGAAACCTGGGTTTTTTGGAATGTGTCCTTTCACAATCTTTTCTGCTCTTGGATGAACTTTTTACTATGACCCAAATTGGAGCAATTTCTCTTGACCAGGAAGGGGCATGCTCTCATTGCAGCGCACCATGCCAAGATCAACTCAGCCAGCTCAAGACTTTTCCACATTTCCCTGCAGGGTCTTGTTTTGCTTTCCTAACTAAATAATTTGAAATGATTTACAATTGCGCGCCGGTGCTGATTGGTGATGCACCATGAAGAAGCATTCAATCTCGCATTCGGAAAAGTACAAGTTGCAGGGTTGCGAGGAAATTCAACCTCAGGACTGCAGAAAAGAAAAACATGTAGAAATATGTGTTTCCAAAAAATACAGGGCATGGATTTGCCTCAGATAAATTTCTCACATTTACAAACACTTTGAGACATTCCCAAAGCTGGTCATGGTGTATGTCCAAATGATGACGATCAGCAAAAGTGTCGAGGCTTGTTTAATGTTGATACAAATGATTATCATGACTGATGAAGAGTGCCCTGAACTTTGTGCAAGGCTTGCAAGCACCGGGAGCACGTAACTTTATATAGTGGTACCTCTACTTACGAACGTCTCTTGATACGAAATTTTCAAGTTACGAAACGTCTCAACAGGAAAATATTGCCTCTTGTTATGAAAGAAATTTCAAGATATGAAAGGTAAAAATACTGTATCGACTGCTTCTTGCAGCTCCGAGTTTCCTGAACGCAACATACTTATAGCTGCTCTGCCATTGGCTATTACCGAGCATCTTCCTGGCATCCCATTGGCTGAGAGGGACCTCTACCGGACGTGTCGATCTGTGTGAATAGGTAAATAGATCAGTGTCGACACAGCGTCCACGTCATTTGCCCCTCTGGCCATGAGGTGTTCCGATAGTTTGACGTAAATGGGAAACACCCAGAAAAAGTGTTCACAAGTCGGGCGATCGCTCACTATGCCGATGTTTGCCTTGGACATTTTCGAAGGACTGTTAAAAGCCGACAAAAGCAAATGTCCTTGGACAGTTCTTACATACAAAACGCCAGGTAAAAACAACTTTTGAGAGAGAACGTGAGCTAAATTAGAGGGCAAAAAACGACGAGGACGTTTTATATCTATATCTATATATATATACATACACACACACATACAGGTATATGTGTACACGTATACATACACATGTGGCGTGCATGAAGTGGGCCGGTCTGTCAATGACTGATTTCGGCCCACGAAATCTCTCCAATCCATCCCTGGTTGGCTTACTTGAAATAACACTGCGTTCATTTTTTTCGCTTAAATTCTTCTTCTCTCAACACTCCTTGAGCCAGAAGTGAGAACTAAGTTGACAAATGGGGCTCTTGAAAGCCCAGATGACAACAGCACTATTTATCAGACCGGCACCATTTATGAATTACAACAACGACGGCCTGGTTTCACGTTGTCCACTCTGTTCAACTTTAAACAGGCCTTTTCAATTTCAGTGACATTAAAATTGCAGAATATTTTTTCATGTGGTAGTAAAATGAAACTGACACACATTTACAGTAACAGGATAAACTAAAGTTATTTAAGTAAATGTTCTTTCACATCTGATTGGGTGTAAAATAAAAAATAATCATACACCTTTTTAACCCTTTCGTCGACAGCGGTTACTATGGTGGACAGTTTATCATGTTATCAGGTTACAGGGTGCACGAAAGGGTTAATAGTAATTGCATGCAGTGTGACAGCAGAGGGTTGCACACGGACTTCTATTCAGTGAACCCTGTTGGCTGAATTTGACTGAAACATTAATCACAGAAATTCACAAAAACTCAAATAAAGCATGAGGACAGCTGATTTAACAGATGGTTTAATCATTTGGTGCTTCAGTTATGAGAATAAAATACAACATGTGATTCTTTAAACATATGATGGAAAATTGACTTTAATTGCTTCAAGACAAGTATATAAGCCTCTGGATTTCTTTTTGCGATCTCTTCCACGTCAGGAAGGTGATGTACAGACATGGGGTTTAACACTCGCGGACCCATGGATGAAAACCGTCGCTCTCAAAATCTAGCAGTCGACATAGTTCAACCACATCATTATAGTCCCCAAAAAATGAAAAGTCCAATTTGATCATAAAAGGTAAACTGTAAATAGATTGCACTTATATATATATGTATATATATATATATATATATATATATATATATATATATATATATATACATAGCGCTTTATGTACATCATATTTTGTCGAGAGCACTTTGCTAAGCCTTTCAATTTTTGGGAAACAAGTGGACTTCTGCGACCTACGGACAGGTTTTCCTTTCAGGTAACTTAAAATAATTTACTTTAACCTCCAGGATCATCTGCTGTACACCGGCAGAACGCAGGGTATGTTTTCTCACTTCTGGTAAAGTTTTAAACCCATCACTGTTCTGTTCTTCCAGTTAGCTTGCGCTAAGCTAACCGTTTCTCCCGTCCAGAGAATGGCAAAGTGGGAATTCATTTTTAAAAGCAAAAAAAATGTTAGCTAACAACATGTAAATACAACTAGCGTAAATTTGTTACACACATTTTCCAGGCTACAAATCGTCCACCATAATTGTTCAGACCACTCCATGCTGCCAAGCGAAAAGAAATATAAAACTAGTAGTTTGCTGTAAGCATGAAATGTCAACCTAACCGCCCACTGTAATAAATGACTGACAGAGTACAACTGATGATAATGCTAGTGAGCTATTGTTTGGTATTGTCATTTGTATTAATATTAATTGGGCATGTTTTTTACATTTGAATTTGGTTTCATCTAAAGAAGTTAATTGTACTCACTCGTTTATATGTAATATAATTATATTTGAAAGTGACGGTTTTTTTTTCTGGTTTTGTGGCGCCCCGTCGAGGCCACAGTGCCATTCGAGCCACCTCGACGGTGCAGTACTATTTTATACCACTAAATGTCAGAAAAGTCCATTAAATAAAAATGCAGCGTGGCAATTCATAAAGAAGGTATGAATGACATGAATTCCCAAGTGCTACAACTGTCCTGACAATATAAAACGTCATGATTTATATCTGCAACATGCACTGATCTACTTATGATTATTTGGTAATATTATCTATCAAGAACTCATCAGTTCTGAATGCACAGTGAATTTAAAACTTTTCATGACGAATCTGTTGCGTCATGACGCTGCAATTGATTTTTTTTTCAATTCTTAGAATGGATTGAAAATATGAATATATATCTTTTGATGTACGGTTCTACTGTTTTGTACCAATGTCTCTTTATTGTAGTCGGGAACTTTACTTGTTTTAAACAGTGTTTCTCAATCTTTATTTAGCCAAGGCACTCATTTTACTTTCGAAAACTCTTACCACACGCACTAAACAAAAATGTCACCAAAATTATGAGTGGTCACAAATTGCCTTTTTCCATGTAAAATGTGTCCCTTTTTAGTTGAACAGATATTACGGTATTCTCGATGAATGACAACACGTTGATTTTTACCTTCAGCTATCTAATGGAAGACAATTTCATTGTTCTGCCTGTCACGATAGATCAGTGGTCCCGAACACACGTCCAGCGGACTGGTACCGGTCCATGGGGCATTTGGTACCAGGCCACACAGAAGGAAAATAAAGAACTTACAATACTTCCGTTTTATTTATTTTGGAATCTGTTTTATTTTGAAAAATGACCGGATTCTCTGTTACATCAATCGAAAGTACGTTACTCTTGACACGCTTCTGGGCCACGTGATAGGTTACCGCTAAAATGAAACCCAGGAGCTAGCAACATGAGTAACAAACGTCTTTGGAAAGTGACTTTGGGAAGGGGAGAAGACCCGGCCAGGAGACAGAAGAGGAGCCTACGACTTTCAAGAAAAAGAAGGCTACATTTAATAGACAGTATCAGGATATCCTACTTAAAATACTGATTTATCTTAATGGGAGATTCCCACGCACCATAAGCCCACTCTGCATAATATGCGGCGATGGTGAGTCGTATTTTTCATGCACTTTGTATTTGCGGCGTATCATATTTTGAAGGCACGTTTAAACCTCACTATAGCGACCAGATAGGACGGTTCTCATCTCATGATTCGTGTTTATTATTCTGTTTTGAAAATACCACAGTTTTCATGCAAGTCATATCATATTATTTTGTTGTATTTATTCGTCACACCTTAAAGGCCGGTCCTTGAAAATATTGTCTGACATTAAACTGGTCCACGGGGAAAAAAAGGTTGGGGACCGCTGCTATACAGGTCCTTCTCAAAAAAATTCGCACATTGTGATAAAGTTCGTTAGTTGATGAATGATATAAATTCCGCTTTCATATATTTTAGATTTATTGCACACCAACTGAAATATTTTTGGCCTTTTATTGTTTTAATACTGCTGATTCACTTCTCTGCAATTCCAAAGCCCCGACTGACAACCACCCGGCCCTCCTCACACACATACACACACACACACACACACACACACACACACACACACACACACACACACACACACACACACACACACACACACACACACACACACCTACGAGCAAAAATGTTTCAACACATACACCAGGTATCCAAACACGATTGCTTTAGTGTCGACACAAAAATCTGTTTTGAGTTCTCCAGGCAAGTTGACCTCTATTCAACCAAAATGGAAGACGTCAGAGGAAGAAGAGTGAGGGCGAGAAGGGAAATCCGCGGAGGACCAGCAGGACGTATAGAGGCAGAGGAAGCGGAAGAAATGTAACGGTATACTTGACCTCGGCTGAACTATACGCAATCTTATCTTTCAAAAGAGTTGTGGAGTCTTGCAACGCCGATCACATTCTCACACTTTTGCACAACCTCGTCACTGTGAAAAACCAAAATCTGATGTAGAACTGGTTACAACACCAGTTTACAGCACTGTACCTTCCATCGTACTCTCCGCTTTTAAACGCAATCGAAAAGTTGTTCTTGGCACGGCGGTGGAAGAGGCCATGGAAGGGGCTTATGTTTATACGGAGCGTTTTAACATTCAGAGACATGTTTTCGAAATCGTGCTGAAATAATCGTGAAAAACTGCCAGTGAGAAGAGATCGTTTCCCACGAACGTCCTGAATTGCGTTCTCACACACGTTAGGAATCACCGGTTAAAAACGGTACAGTAACATCATAGCAAATTGTTCTAAAATGCCATATGGAGCTTTGGTTGGTCTGTATGCCTCCCGGAAAAAATCCTCGTCCGCTCCAGTTTTCCCATTCAATTTGTAATAAAAGCAAATTCTGTTTGTCCAACCATCCTGCCGTAAGTGTAATTCCTGTCTTTGCCACTGACTGCAAAGACAAGCTTTTACTTTCTTCAGCCATACAAAGAAGCTTTCTTCGATGCACCTTCAGGCCAAACTGCTGCCAGAACATCTTGAAGGATAACTTTTTCATCCTCTTTGATGCAGCTTTCATGATAAGGTGACCGTGTACAAAACGGCGAGATCTCTGGAAACCGGACCGAGGACAGGAAAAACTGCGGCATTTTGTACTGCACACTTTTAACCCTTTCAGGGTCAGCGGTTACTACAGTGGATGGCTTGCCGTGGTATCAGCTTACAGGGTGCATGGAAGGGTTAACGCATGACGTGGGAAGACAAGAAAGCAATATGTTACAATCGTGGAGGAGACGCACAACAAATGCATGAATTATGATCTTCGCCTTAGAACTGGACGGAGCAATTGCAAGTGCAAGCTCCGATGAGCCGGAGGGTGTTATCGTCTTGGAGCTTGTTCCCGGTAAAGTCATCTTTGGCGGGTCGGTCTTGTAGGGGAGGTTCCAGACAAACAGAGAGCCAAGATCATCATAGCCAATGCAACAGGACCGCCTTTGTGTAAGCACGTCATATCAATGCATCGAGGTACTTTTGTGTCCACATCTGACCATGCAACTAGATTATGTGTATAGCAACTTTATGATGTAATTTAACACCACAATTTGTGTGTATCCCGTATATATATGTGTGTGTGTGTGTGTGTGTGTGTGTGTGTGTGTGTGTGTGTGTGTGTGTATGTGTGTGTGTGTGTGTGTGTGTGTGTGTGTGTGTGTGTGATACGCAAGAGTGGAAGATTTATCATTCTAAGAGTTAGATGAGGTGAAGGACAGTTTTCCAGGGAGGTTCAAAGTAAAGATGACGTGAGGGGCATGACGAGTGGGTCGAGCATTGAAACAAGCATCAGGGATTTCCATAGATTTACGATGCCATTATAGTTTCATCTGGGCACCTCGATTTCCCCCCCCCCCCCACCCCTCGTTGGTGTGCGGAATAGCCAATTTTGTGTGGTGAGGCTTCCTTCAGTGCGGATGCTCTCTCATCTCATGCTTGAGCCAAGAAAGAAGTGAGTGCGGAAGAAAAATGTGTTTAACTCAGTTGGAAAAAAATAGTGGAGGAAACAAGAAAGCCATGTTTGGGGAAAAACGGCCACTTTTGCCTTTGATCTATTTCAATGTATTTATTACCTGTCTGAAAATGCGAAAACAAAAACACGTCTGAGTCTTGGCCAGTTGGTATTTTGTAAAAATGATTTCAAACACATGCAAGTGCAATACAGCTTTTAACCCTTTCGGGGACAGTGGTTACTACAGTGGACGGGTTACCATGTTATCAGGTGATAGCAGGGGTGTCAAACATACGGCCCACGGGCCGGAGCCGGCCCACAAGGAGGTCCGATCAGGCCCGCAGGATAATTTAAAAGTGAAAAAATGCATAAAAGACACAGAATGAATATTTTTAATAAGATGCAATTCATAGAGTATCCGCTAGGGGACACACTGTTTTGATCAGATTAGAAGACAACATTGTTTTGATCAGAGAAGAAGACAACAGCAGAGAAGGAGACAGAGAGCTGAGACAGACCCAACACAGCAAACGCTATCAAGGACAGGTGAATACTTTATTCTTTACACATTTAATAGCACTTCCCTCAAAATTTAGATTTTATATGCATGTGTAAATGCTTTAAAAATCCCTTTCTTTATCAATCTCGTTTAATCTTAAAATGCATTACTATATTTTTCAATTCCAATTACTTGTTAAAGTTTTGTGCCTTTGTACAATGGTGGGATCAGTTGCAATGCATATGTGTGAATGACAAAAGCAAATTGCACATTTGTCTAAGGAAATCTAAGGTGTATCATGAAATGTTTTGGAAAAGATATGTTGAGTTGCTCAACTTGGCATGACAAATCATGCAGATAGGACGCCGAGTCTCATGACTTTCTGTGAGGAGCCGTTTTAACCATTTCCAATGTGTTGCACCCTCACTCTCTTAGATCTGTCCATCTGCGTTCATCTGCAAAATTACCAACACTTGGTCTAACCTGCTTTACCATGGCAAACTCCCCCTTGAACTGAAATGTTCCAACAAAACAGGAAAGATGAACAAGACTTCATGCTTGTGCCCTTTGACCTGGCCTCCTTCCCCAGCTGAGTGCAAAAGAACAACTGTAACAATATCACAAGGTACTGGTAAATTTGGTCTGAGTAAACACTTGGCAATGGAAAAAAAAAACAACAACTCATCCTTAGAGTGGAATTACAATAATTACATGAATTTAAAAACAGGCTGGGGTTAATTGACAACATTTTCATGCTTCAGCTGTATTACAATTCAAATCTTAATCTTGAATGTGAATGGCTGCCTAATCTACCCTATGTACGCCCTGTAATTGACTTGTGAACAATATACAATGTTAGCTGGAATAGGATTTAGTTCAACTTTCGTGAACAGGCTAGGCGATAGAAAATGAATGCATTAACCTATTTCTATAAAAATACATCAATCATGTGTGTGTGTGTGTGTGTGTGTGTGTGTATGTGTGTGTGTGTGTGTGTGTGTGTGTGTGTGTGTGTGTGTGTGCGCGCGCGCTTGAGCCATGAAAATAACTTGACCGCCCAAAAGATGAAGCCCTTTTTTTTTAAAGACTGAATTTAAATCATTCGACGTTTCTGTTTCCATGACGCACACGTTGTAAAAATGAGCGGCAATCATTCGCGGATTACACAGCTGACTGCTGTTGCTCATGTCATCTCAATTTGCGTTCATTGCCCCATTTACAAGCATCCTGACTGGTGACAGTCCAGAAATGGTTGGTACCGGGTTCAATTCCAGCTGCGGCCTCCTTGTGTGGAGTTTGCATGTTCTCCCCGGGCCTGTGTGGGTTTTCTCCGGGTACTCCGGTTTCTTCCCACATTCCCAAAACATGCATGGCAGGCTGATTGAACACTCAAAATTGTCCCAAGGTGTGAGTGTGAGCGCAGATGGTTGTTCGTCTGTGTGTGCCCTGCAATTGGCTGGCAACCGGTTCAGGGTGTACCCCGCCTACTGCCTGAAGACAGCTGAGATGGGCTCCAGCACCCCCCGCGACCATTGTGAGGATAAAGCGAATCGGAAAATGAATGGATGAATAATATAAAGTGAGAATAGATCACTGATTCTGAGTCAATGAGGACATTCACAAAATTATTTTTACCAACTTACAACCTCACGTGGTCACTGACCACATGAATATCCCCAAATGAGTAAACATGCTTGACTTGGTCTGGGGGCGGGGGTCAGGGGGGCACCTTGTTTACAACAAACATCACCCAGGTCATAACAGAAGAATGTTTTTGAAATGAAATTATTGCCCAGAGTACACACAAAAAAATGCCAATTGTGAAATTAACCCTTTCGGGTACAGCGGTTACTACAGTGGACAGTTTACCATGTTAACAGGTTGAAAAAATAAGACTCAGAAACACCGTTCACAGCTAAATACAATCCCACGACCGTAATAAACCGAGTCCAGAAGGTTGGAGGAAAGCAATGTTGTATCACCAAGTAACGGCGCACGTTCTTGAGTGCAGCTCAGGCTCAGAGTGGCGGCGGGCCAGCACTGGACAAGGTTGTTCGGTGAGTCAAATGGATCAAGTGTGTCATGACATAAAAAAAAAAAAAAAAAAAAAAAACATGTCTCACTGCGATTTCCCATTGGGTGAACGTTACCTCCACCTTCTGGGCACATTGTGGTAGCATGAAAAATTGAAAATGAACACATTGGAGCTCTGGGAAACAGTTTTAAAAAATATATTTTTTTAGTATCATACAAAGCGGTTGACTCCTCCGGGGTGTGATTTCCGCATGCACATCAATTATTCAAGGATGATAACAAATTAAAATGCCGAAAAGCACCTTCTCTGAGAGAAAAATCTAACTGTCGGAGACTCGGAGAGCACGCGTGAAGCATGTACACAAATCTGACCTACATTGTGCCTCTCGAGGGGGGGGACTGTTGCTAAGGAGTCGAGCAAGAGTGTGTGAAACAGAACCATTCTTACACCTGGTGAGCAAAAGCTAAAAAAGAGTGGAATTTCTGTCGCATACCCATCACCAGAGCAGGTGGAAGCAGCAGGGAAAAAAAAACCCACTTCAAGCATGCACCCTACTTCATAGCTCTTTTTGGTTCCCATCAAGGCAACTCTTCACCACTGTCGTCACCAAATCTCAAAAATATATGTAGGCGGCTGCGGGTAATTTTAAACAGATTACTTGTCAAATTAATTTTCCTCAAGGGCCACATCAGTTTTTCTTTCACTCCGGACCAGTTCAGACCGATTTCGTTGAGCTACCTTCGTTTGTTTAGCAACTGTAAGCTAATTTTGCCTCGACAGCTGTAGTGGTGTTAGCATTGGTATTAGCCGTGGGAGCTAGCGGGCGCTAACATGATGGCCCGCCTGCCTGCCTGTCTGTCGGAGAGATAACAAAACGTAAGCTTCGCTAAATGCCCGAAAATCACTTTTCCAAATTTCATATGCTCATTCCTACTGTTGTCTACCTGTACATGTAATATTAAAAAAAAAAAAAAAAAAAAAAAAGACCAGGACAATATGTTTGATTTTGTGGAGGTGAGTGTGCCTTTTCCTCATAGAAGCTCACATTCGATGTCAAGAAATTCAAAATATTGTACAGATCGCTTTTTCATTCATGTGGAATTTGATGAAGATTAAACACCGTTTCAGACTCTATAGGTGACAACAGAACGTGATAAACTAAGCCAGAAAAAAATTACAGTGCCCACCTCCTGTCTTTGATGTGGACAGGCTGTGGTAAAAGTCATCACACAAAAAAATTAAAAAAATATTTTAAATCACAACAGATTCTTTTGAGGCACATAATTTTAGTGCTGACATCAGTTTCTATGGAAGAGGATTAGGGCCAACGAAGAAGAAAAAAAACAAGGTTGGCAAGATTCTCACTTTTATCTCAGAATTATCTCTTTTAAATCCGAATTCTGACTTTAAAGTGAGAATTCTGACTTTCTTTTCAGAATTCTGACTTTAATCTCAGAATTCTGATTTCAATCTCAGAATTCTGGGAGTAAAGTCAGAAGTGAGAATTCTGAGATTAAAGTCAGAATAAAGTGAGAATTCTGAGATTAAAGTTAGAATTCTGAGAATAAATTCAGAATTAATTTTCATATTAAAGTCAGAATTCTCAGATTAAAGTCAGAATCTTGCCAACCTTGTTTTTTTTCTTCATTGGCCCTAATCCTCTTCCGTAATTTTCACATAAAGGCCAAAAGAAGTGGCAATGTTCAGCCCATTCATCTGTGCAGTAAATAAAGTTAGAGAGCTTTAAGAGGCAATGTAGAGAATAAGTGGCTGACTTCTGTTGTTTTTTTTTTTTTTAAAGTCAAGACTAAATGTAAGGAAAATCAAATCGAAGTCAAATAGTTGCTGATCACCCTGTTGATTATTTTTTTTTTTTGCAGTAGAGTACTGAAATTAAAAAAAAATACTTTGTAAATCACAGTAGTTGGGAATCTATGGATGCGTTCGGAAATACACCACCAAGCGCGCACTGGTTCACTCCGACTGTTCAGAAACTCAGCGCGTCCTTGAAATGTGCCAGTCGGTTAATCACAGTGCACCAAAAATTGAGGGCTGGCGCATGCTCTTCACGCTCCAACTGTAGGCGGCGGGCAGTCCAGATGGAAACAGTTGAAGCAGGCGTTGCATGATTGGTTCAGAATAACGGGTCACCAACTCCGATCCTCGATGGCTGGTGTCCTGCATTCTGCTGCCTGTTCCATCCGCCGGCATGACCCATTTAGGAGTGGGTCAGCGATTGGTCTCGGGAGGTGTACAGTATCCACTGAGGGCCACTTGAATGCCATGCTAGCCAAAGATCTGATTAGATACCACGATGAGGTCCTCTGACTCAGTGTCAGACCATATGCTGTGTACGAGCCAGTGTGGGCGTGATAAAGTTTCTTATTCCCAATCCAGGGCTCACTAATTTGATTTTTCATTGATCAATATTCCAGTACTTCATGTCGTTCACAACAGAAGACGACAGGATGAGTAGAGTCATGGCAAATATGTGCAGCCTACATTTAAGCAGCGGCTGGTAGTTGCTAAAAGATTTGAACTTGTTTTCCGGCATCAGAGCAAGGCGAAGCTCGTCTCCTGCTACCAGCTGTGTTGCTCTCCCGGGAGAACCTCTGACCTGATTTATACTCTGTCAGTGTTTTCCTCCATGACCTTCACAGGCAACCAACTAAAGCAGGGTGGGTTGAGCTACCCAACCCTCCCGACCCACCACCCCACTACTGCCCACCTCCCTCCCCAAATCCCGCCCACCATCTGATGCGCATGGGGCAGGAACTGTGGAGGTGTGTGTGTCATCAGCCCCGACCCGAAAGAACAATTTGTTTTGACAGCGGGGGATTTTTTTTTCTCCCCCCCTTCTTGCCTGGTGCTGAAAAGCATTTGTACTGGTATGCTTAGAACAGTACAGTTGTATAATAATAAGTTTCCCTGGAGGCTTCGTGTAGTTAGTTATATACTGTGCCTGGACCCCATGCAAGGGGGGAACAGGGGGACAAGAAGTTAGATAGACGTAAAGGAGTAGCAATTAGGGCACAAGAAAAATTTTTAAAAGTTCTAGTTGTTAACATGAAAAATTGATGTGACCGACTGCAGGGCACATTTTTATTTGGAATGATCTTGATTCCGTGCGAGACATTTGAGCGACGTTGTCTGCCATTGACTCCTGATCTCAACGAGGTTGCCTACGAACAGCAAATGGAGTCCTCAACAGACAACGTAGGCTACACTTAAATCTTTGAACGAAATGACCCAATTATGGGCCCCGATTGGTTACCACTGTGAATGTTGAAATACGAAGCCACGTGAGAATTGCAACCAGCGATGTGGAAGTATGATAAAAGATGTGGAGACGTTACAAGCCTGATCTCAAATCGAGTTCAGTAAAAAAATGGTCCAGTGAAACTCCTCTACAACGAAATCATGTTTGCAGCAAGAAATTTTTCACAAAAGGGTGGTTTTCACTGTAGCAAATTTGATCTGAGATGTAAACACACACACACACACACACACACACACACACACACACACACACACACACACACACACACTGCAAACGTATGTCTGTACTCTTTATTTTTATTCCAATACATAGTGCATAAATATGAGTATACACTTATTTGACACTTCATATAGCCAGTGTAGAAAGAAAAAAACGGGAAAGAAATTGCGAAATTTACGATCAGCATTCACTTTCACCAATTTCTCGCATAATGTCTTCTCCTTTGCTTCCTCCATCTTTCATTTTTCATTTCTTAACTCCTTGGTCTGCAAAGGTCCGTTTTGTAGCCATTTTAGCAATGTAACGTTTATGCTGCGTCTGAAACTAACAATAACAAATACTTCCTGGACTACTGCGCATGTGTGAACCAGTGTGGTGGTTGCTGTTGCCGTTTCCGAACGAAGCAGTAGAGGTCGCTGTGGTATGCTGAGGTTGGATTACACTTTTGCGGAAGGCTAGTTTTCCTTGTAGTGAATCTCGTTGCGAGGCAAGAGCAGAGAAAAAGATTTCGTATAACGGAACAGGGGGACTTTTCGTCGTAGGGGGCGCAGAAAAGTGGGAATGGCTTTCATGCATGAACATTTTTTTTCACACTAGGGGGTATTTTCGCCATGTAGGTTTTGTTGTAGAGGAGTTTCACTGTATATCCAACTATGAGTAAAACAGCTGGAGTTTGATGTTAATATTAAGGATATTAACCCTTTCAGGGACAGCGGTTACTACAGTGGACGGCTTATCATTATATCAGGTTAAAGGTTGCACGAAAGGGTTAAAATAAAATGAAATTGAAATGTACTTTTGTGGGAAGCACATTGAGATATCTTGTGTTCGAAATTTGCTTTCTATATCAAGTCGGCTTGCTTTGCATTGGCTTGAAGGCAAACGAAAGAGGTTGTGGAACGTGACAACAAGAGCACTTCATTTTTTTTCCACCCATGCATGTACTCATTTCACTTTGCACACTGGGTTACAGTCATGAATGCCTTACCCTAACTGAGGCATAAAACTGTCCAAAATGTCTTGGTAGCCTGAAGAATTAAGAGTCAGGGGAAACGAAGCGGTTGAGAGTGAGTTTGTTCCCTCTTGACTGCGGTGGAACTGAGACAGCAAACTCGATTTCCCCTCAGCCCCCAGCCACCACCCCCCGCCATCCCCCCTACCCCTTTCTATGATTGTCTCCATTCTGCCTCTATTTGGTTGCTTATTTCACACTACTGCTTGCTAAGAACCATGGCCAAGATGGAACTAAAAATAGTTCCCGCCAGCAGGACCAGGTGATACCATCTGTTGGAAAACAGTCATTTGGACACAAAGCATTTTGATCTACCGTCTCATCAAACCAAAATGTTCTGAAGTCAGTGAAAATAAAAAGAATCAGCCTCACTATTCCAATATTTTGGGGATCAGTCACAGACCTGAGCCTGGTCTGGCTACCCGAATGTCTCTCCTTAACATATCGTATTAGACACACTTACCAACTCTCAGAACTGAAGTGCCAGGGGCCAGGATAAAAATAGCCCAGCTTTCGCATCTATGGATATGTACTTGAGATATGAAGCCAGAACAGCGCCCCATAAATTTTGACAGAGAAAATACATTTGGGCATTGTAGAAAAATCGACACCAAACGTGTATTCGCATGACAAACATCAAAAGATAAAATAAAAATTTGGACTTTTTTTTAAAATCATGTTATTTTTTTAATGTCAGTATTGTAAAGTGATGCTGGGTAGTGCGTGTTAAGAAATGAATCATGTGCGTGCTGTAATGTTCCTGCACTCCATCCATTTTCTGAACCGCTTTATCCTCACAAGGGTTGCTAGGCGTGCTGGAGCCTATCCCAGCCGTCTTCAGGCAGTAGGTGGGGGACACCCTGAACTGGTTGCCAGTCAATCGGAGGGCACACAGAGACGAAAAACCATCCACGCTCACACTCACACCTGGGGACAATTTAGAGTGTTCAATCAGCCTGCCATGCATGTTTTTGGAATGTGGGAGGAAACCGGAGTACCCAGAGAAAACCCACACAAGCACGGGCAGAGCATGACAACTCCACACAGGAAGGCCGGAGTCTGATTCAAACCCTGCACCTAACCGCTCGACCACCTGGTCACTTTGTTCCTGCACTGATTCGGCTTCTAATTTTTTTTGGACCCTTTTGAACTTGTTTTTCTTTGGCAAGTGCAGTTCCTGTGGCATGTTCTCAGTTTGCCAAAAATGAAACGTAAAAATACAGACTTTATATAAATCTGATTAAATGGATGGAGATCTGCTGATATTATGCATTTCACGGAAAATCCGATGTCATCGAAAATCAAGTGTCATTATCATAATTTGCGCAATTGATCAATGACATCATTACATCAAGCAAGGTTGTTCGGTGCTGCTATATATACGAGCCCCAAAAAACGAATTTATTTTTAGCTATCTCACGTGTTGTGTGAGTGGAAAGGCTTTGTACTGATAGGCTCAGGTTCCTCCTCTGACCATCCAATTACAAAGTGACAACGTCTGTTTAGTATTTATTTTATATACATTTTGGGACTGGTAAAAACTGCCCAAAATTATTTGACAAAGTATTAATGTCAAAAAAATAACTAGCTACAGGACGTGTGTTATTTTATTTTAATAATGCTTTCATTCAAAATAGCTTTAGGCAGTAAACTTCCTGCCGCGCATATTCAGCCAGAAGAAACCAGCACGCAGGCGTGTTGTTTGAACTAACAGTGAAATACGGACAAACAAAATTTTTCCTCAATGAAAATATGAGATGCGATTAGTCAATACAGTTGCCGTCGATTCTGTACCACAGCCAAATGGCTTTGAGAATCTGCTAATTCCGTCATATCGACAGCTCATTCATTGTCATGAGTCCGTGATGGTCTTGGACCCCCAAAAAAAGCGATGAAGCAGGAAAACCAGGAAGTACTCAACAAAATGTACGAACAAAAAAACTTGGAGGGCTCCACTGGAAAAATAAAACTGAAAGCACGAACCAAGTCTTGAAAAGATCAAAATTCAAAACAAGAACAAAACATCAGGAACTAAATCACCGGTATGAGAAACAAAACATGACTTCAACAGAAACAAAACAACATGACGGGAGCACAACGATCCGACCCGAGCTGTCGGCGTGCAGGTCCTTTTTGAAAGAAAAGAACTAATGACATGATGACCAACAGGTGCGACGCTGGAAGAGAAGCTCAACACTGCCACCTGTTGGTCACAAACAGAACAATCATGACATACATGCAGTTAGCGTGAAAAAAAACAAAGTGGGACAAAATAATACTTTTTGTTCTTCGACTTCGCCCTTTCATGATTTTTGCTGCTGTGAATTGGGAATATCTCCATTGTGAGACGAATAAAGGTTTTCTTATCTTAATAAGTCAAGTCAGCTTTTATTGTCAAATATGCTCTCTGTGTAACATACAGCACAGATGAAATTACTTTCCTCTCTCAAACTCGAAGATGGCGGCGCGGGCACCCGCAGCGGCTACTCTCGAATAATTAATTAATAATTAATAATTAATAATTACGGTCTGTGTGGACCGCGACTTGTAGAACACAGCCAGCTTCCAAAACGAGCCCAAAAGGAGCAGGCAAGCACGAGCAGAACGTGGAGTCAGGAAGTTAGCGTAGCTGGTAAGTCTGTTTATAGACAGGAAGTTAGCGTAGCCGGTAAGTCTGTGTTTAGACTTATTTACAGCTGTTGAATCAAGCTAGCAATCGTATGTAAGTGGAAATGTTCATGAATGTATTTTTTTTTCTCCATTAATGTCAGAGACGGTTGTAAACACATACATATTACATGTTCTACTTAATGCTAATCGGGCGGGGGTTGGGGGGGGTTGAATGATTTCGAGAACAGTTAAAGATCGCAAAGCAAGCACAAAGTCCAATGCAAGTGCTGCGATTTGCTACTTAGAGAGAACATGACTACATTTGGCATCCCTGGATGATTTCATGTTTCATACCTATGCCTGCATGAAATGAATGATCCTCAACATCTTCCTGGGTTTTGACGCTCAATTTTAATTTTATATGCATATATTTATATAGTCCGTTTGGTGAGTGAGTTCAGAAGCAATTTTCGATCAACTCAAAGATGCTTCTCGTAAAACGTAAGCTGAAAGTACGTGTGAAAATAAACATTTTCTTACAGATGAATATCGCGTCGGAAACAGCTGAGAAAAGCACACACTTCACGAGAAAGGCTGCCCTCGTCTTATCATCTTCATACTGCGCTTTTTAAAAATTTGTTTCCTGTGGTACAGTCCCGGCTTCAACATCCAGCCAGTAAAACCTGAAGATTGGGCCTTTGGAGTTGAACAGCTGAACAGATACTTCTCGAAACACAAATAGAAATAGAAATTACTGTAGAGTAGTATCTCTACTTACGAAATTAATTGGTTTTGGAAGAAATTTCTTGACTAGAACATTTTGTAAGTAGAGACGCGTTTTCCATGTAAATGCCCTAATCCGTTCCAAGCCACCATGAAGCATAAAAATGCATCAAGATATGTAACAAATACATGTTACAATTAGATCATTGCGCAATAAATGAGAGTTGTGCATAATAAACATAAACAAAGAATATAGAATAAAAATGATGGTCATTTCACTTTTAACTGCATCCTCATTGTTTTTTTGCTGTCTTCAGTTCATGTTCTCTCTCAGAGGTGGTTTTTGCCTGGCGTTTTGTCAAGAACTGATCCAAGGACGTTTGCTTTTGTCGGCTTTTAACAATCCTTTGAAAACGTCCAAGGCAAACATCAGCATCGTAAGCAATCGCCGGACCGGTGAACACTTTTTTCTGGGTGATTCACATTTACTTGAGACTATCGGAACGCCGGAGGTCCTTGTTAAGGGTGATTCACATTTACTTGAGACTATCGGAACGCCCGAGGTCCTTCTTAACCAATGGGATGCCAGGAAGATGCTCGGAAATAGCCAATGGCATAGAAGGTAGAAGTTGCGTTGCTTGCCAGGAAGATGCTTGGTAATAGCCAATGGCAGAGAAGGTAGAAGTTGCATTGCGTTCAGGAAACTCGGAGAGGCGGCTGGTAGCCCATACTGTATTTTTACCTTTCGTATCTTGAAATTTCTGATGTAACAAGAGGCAACATTTTCCTCTTGAGGCGTTTTTTAACTTGAAAATTTCATATGAAGAGACATTCGTAAGTAGAGGTACCAGCTGTATCTGTTTTGGGGTCAACCATTGACAAACATCATCGTAAAGCCTTTATTGGCTCTCCACATAATTTTTAACTGACATAGTGGAAAAATAAATTCACTACCATTGTTGGATTTACTTGGGGCTTTAAGAGGGGCGGAGCTGCCACTGACAGGTGATCGTTCGCTCGACGTATAAAAAGCGGCATCGCAGTTTCGTTTGAAAATCACCGACTTTGTCAAAGTCAGCATGGCCCCAATGGTGAGCTACGTTTGTGTCCGCTTTTCTTTGTCAGATCTGTATCGTTATCTTTTAGATTCAATCATGCTCGCTTGCTTTGTTTGTCTGCTTTGTTTTGCGTCCGCTTTATCATACCTGTCAACTCATACGGTTTAGCCATAGTTCATACGGATTTTGTGGTGAATCTTACGTATATGGCCATATCGCACAAATCATACGGATTCTGAAAATTTCAGTTTTTTTTTTTTTTTCCCCCCTAACAGGTAGTTCCGTTTGCTTTTGCCCAGAATGGTGCGAGTCTACTCGAATGCTTTCATTTCCGGTAACTTTCCAGTAAATCACGTGGTTCCTAGTTGAAAACAGCAGAGTATTCATTGCATACTTCGGTAGTGTACAAGCAAGTTCTACAAGGAAACAAATATATCATTCATATTTCATGGTTTTTTTTCTGCCGTTATTTTGACATATAAAATGCTTTGGTAAGTTACAAGGATTTTTTTGCTCTTTATAAGAATTTTTTTGGTAGCTTATACAGGTTGGCGCTCCGAAAAGTTGACATGTATGGCTTTATGTTTGCTACATCACAGTTAGTTGCCGTTCGCGATCGGCTGTTTAAACAAAGTGGTCAAAAGTCTTGCAATTACAGTGATATCTTTACTTAGTTCTTTTTTTTTTTTTTTGCATTGTTGCCATGTCGTTTTTGTCCGGCTGCACTGTAATGTTTAAATGAGTAATTTGCGTTACGGCTCGAGTTCATCGTGCCGGCGTTCCGCTTCCGGGGTTGACCGCTGGGGTTTGTAGTCCTTTTTTTCGGTTCCACTTGGTATGTTTCTGTTGTTTGTTTTCTTACGTTCAGACTATGAATAATGATGACAATAATAATACATAGTGTAACATCATGGTTGATAAAATGTATTTTGTATTGTGTGTATGTATTTATGAAAATTAAGATGAAGGTATACGTGAAAACCTGTAACCTTTGTAAATAGCACACCACCTTATGCTGTGTTTTCTATTCTATTGCTAATTTATTATATTTATTCTACAAATATATTGCTAATGCTATATTTTATATTGCACTTTTATTGAACTGTGTACAGTTCTTTCTGAAACATTTATTTTGTGCAATGAAACACTTTGTTTTTTTTTTTTTTTTCCCCCCCAATTTTGCTGTTGTTGACTGCAAATTTCCCCAGTGTGGGACAAATAAAGGTTATCTTATCTTATTAAATTAATTAATGTCAATTATATACATTTACATTGTGATGCATGAAGACAGATAGATATATTTATTTTTGTTGCATTTATGTGTACTTTAGGTTATTTGCTGCTGCTGCTGCTGCTGCGCTTAAATAAATGATCAAAAAAGGACAAAGCGAATTCCATGCTGACTGATGATCCCTATTCAGAGAGCCGTGAAAAAACGGGAATAACTGAACAACCATGAATATTTTAGACAATGAAACACTCCAAAATGGTGTGAGTCGGACTGTAGAAGAATCACCCGCTTTCATTTTCTTCTTAACCCTTTCATGCACCCTGTAACCTGATAACATGAGAAGCTGTCCACTGTAGTGAGTGCTGTCCCTGTAAGGGTTAATTGTCAAGTAGAGAAAGAAAGGCAGAATTTACCCACTTTTTGTGGCGACTTTGAGTTTAAGTGGACCATGTTCCCCATCTCCATTGTTGAGGCGACTGACCGGAGCTGCGGCCGGTGCTTGTCATGGCGGAAGTCTCCCGAACGCATTGGTGGACAATGGGAGGGGATGCCATCAAGATAAAGAAGTACTCTCGTGGCAGCTGATGTGAACCTGCTGGCCAAGCGGGATTCAAATTTGGCAAAACGGAGGAAAAACTTGGACGTGGGAGGAGTTCAGAGAGGTCATGGAAAATTACTTTTGGACGGCTTTGAGGAAATTCTGGTCCACCATTCTGGTCCACCATCTGGCATCTGAGCAGTGGGAAGCGGTGCACCATTAACACTGTGTATAGTGGAGAAGAGGTGCTGCCAATGTCAACTCGGGTGGGTGGGGAGAATACTTGGAAGTCCCCCCTCACCTCCCTCTGAGGAAGTAAAGTCTGAGGACTCTGAGGTGGGCTTTCCTCTCTCTGTGCTTGAAGTCAGGAGGTTAAAAAGATCCTCAGTGGCAAGGCCATGGGAGTGGATGACATCCGCTCGGAGTTCCTAAAGGCCATGAGGCTGTTCTGGTTGATACGTCTATTTGCTGGAGAGTATGGTCTCTCAGCAAATCAAATCTCAGATTCAGGAGGACCAGTGTGGTTTTCATCCTGGCTGTGGAAACAATGAACCAGCTTTACACCCACCGCAGAATCCTCAAGTGTGCAGGGGAGTTCGCCCAACCAATCCACATGTGTTTTGTAGACTTGGAGAAGGCCTTCGACCGTGTCTCTCAGAGGCTTACGACCAGTGAGTTTTGACGGGAGTCAGTCGGATTTGTTACCGGTGAGGGTTGGACTCTGCCACGGCTGGCCTTTGTCAATTATTTTGTACCTTCATGGACAGAATTTCTTGGCACAGTCACAGATTTGATGGTATGTTCTACAGGCAGAAGGCTCTGGGCTGGTTTGGGAGCATCAGTTAATTTCACCGGTCCATCATTCGTCATTCCTCAGACGGCCTGCCAGGCCGTCATCATCAGTCCATCATTATTTCGGGCCAGCTAAGGTCGTCAGTCATCTGTCCGTCACTCCCTCATTGTTATTTTGCCCACAATTTTGTCATCGCTAAATTACTCTTCTTCATCAATGCTATTTTCGGATCGTTCGTAGAAAAAGTGTTGAAAAGAAGTCGAGAAAATCAGTGGAAAAACAATTTACATGTGACCTCTGTTCATCACACGTAGGTTTGAATACCAAAGCCCCCGTCCACACTCCAGAAATTTCTTTTATATGAAGTTGAAACTTTTGAGACAAGTTAAAACTGCACCACAGAAGCAGAGCGCTTGCGACATTAAGTCAACTAAAAATGTCAAATAATTGACATACCTAGTATGCATTTTAAACAAAACAATCACATTTGTCCTGATTCATGTAGCGTTTGTGTCTCTTTTGCCAGTGAAGCTAAAATCCTTGCGTCCTTTTGCTTTTGTCAAAGGAAAACAACAACCCTCCCAGCTATTGTTCTCCTCACACTGAGGTCATTAACAGTGTGGGAAGGAACAACAACAAGCTGGAGATTCACAGTGGCAAAAAAATTATTTGCATGATTCTGCCTGCCAACGTGTACTTAGAAGTGTGTGTTTGTGTATGTGTGTATATCGTGTATATATATATAGGCGCCAGATATCATTGAAGCGAATGCTGAACTTGACTCACCAGGCCAAAGTGAACACCTGTCACGAACAATAAAAATAAAAACAGCGGTAGCATGTGTCACGAAGAATAAAAATAGCGGTAAGAAAGAAAGGAGAAGAAAATAATAGAAGAGATAACAGAAAATGGAGAAACGTAGCGACAATCTGGAGAAAAGTGGGTCGAAGATCGGCCAGGTTGACCGGCAGCTGAGGAGAAGTTATGATGTAATTTACATTTCAAAAACCAGAAGCCATTCATTTACGAATGTGATTGCACTTTAGTTTACATATTTAAATGTTCATATATTAAGATTTGAATGAGGCAAAATAACACGCTTTTCCTCTCAAATATATTGTTATAATCATTTGTTTCAGATGTACTGTAATTATGTTCTGGATAAAAAATAATTTGGTGTTCAAAAAGTCTTTTTTCAAACTTGAGTCTTGAAAAAGAGGGGTTCGTCTTATAATCAGGGCCGTCTTATATTCGGGCCAATACGGTATGTAGAGGCACTTTCATGTAACATAATTTTGAAACAAAACATTTCAACGGGAAAAAAAAAGAATAAGAAGAACAATAAAACAAGATGGCAGGGCAGAAACTCAAACTGTGTTCAAAGTGTTGGAGTGAAAATGTGTTTTGAGGGGCATTGTAAAAATGGATAGAGATGGCGCCAGGACCCCAGCGATGATGTCAAACGAGAGTTTCTGAAGGCTCTGGATGCGTGGCTCAAGCATGTCTCAGCACTCTTAACTCTATCATTTCCACTCAAATACTTTAGAGGCACTGAATGGTCACTACCAGTTCACAATAGTGTAGCTGCCTGGCCCATTGTTATCAGATATCTGTCATAATCCTGTTCTTGTGTATCTCCAGCAGGTGGCAGAGGAGGGCTTGCCCTCCAGCGTGCATACCTGCTGCCAATTTGGGCATCAGGTTAGCTAAGTCAGGACTGCCAAGATCCCATGTCTCTGTCGGATTATTAACCTTGTTGCCGCTCTTGCTCAACTGTTGTTTTCTCGACCTCACGTCGTTGTCGTTTTTACTCTCAAGCCTCTCGCCTTAGTTTGTCTTTGATCAAAACTTGTCCCGGTCTGATGGCATTTCCGCAAAATATCCATCACAATCCAAATACCCAAACAGAGGCAGGCTCTATATCAAATTCACAATTTGCAGGCCAACAGGACAGGCTGAAGAAAGAAAAAATAAAACGTGCTGAGAGAATTGAGAGATTTTAAAAATGGATGTCAGGGATTTTTTTTAATAAGGACACCTACGAACTTTTTTTTTTAAATTGTCTGGAATAATGCATAACATGGGCCATCAGACAATATGTTCGTTATCTTTGTCAGCAGTGGTCTAGAACTGCATTCATATGCAGTTTAAATGACCAACCACCCCACTAACAGTAACAGATACGCAAAACAATCCTTCAAGCTTTTGCCATCAGGTGACGTCAGTTTTTCTTTCAGCCCAATTTACTCACCAAAACATTTTTTGCCAATCTAGCCAACTGCTAACCAGTTGTCCCCTGATCTTTTTCCGAAGAGCCGACATGTTCTATCACTTTTTAAAATGCAGCTCGTCAAATCCAATAAGAGACCACCGACCCCGAGTGAGGATTCCTACCCAAAAACATGAGGGTAAGTTCTTCCAGGTGTTTGACTTGCTACATTCTTCAGAAGCGCCAGAGCGTAACGTCTCAATCTGTTCAAACAGCTGAGATAACCCCAGGGGATTTTAACTTCAAGAACTTCCCCACTAATCAATCGAAGGTGATAATGACGTGGAAGTTGTGGCTACTTGTTAGAAGCGGTACTTCTCTCCATGTTGGTCTTCGAGTGAAAGGGTAATAATCAAAATACTCTTCAGTCTACATTAGTAAAAGATTTTGGTACACGTGTCAGCCAGAGAGAGGACCAAAAACCTCATCTTCACTTTATTTGTTGCTAAAATACTTCGGCTGCGAAGTCAAGCACCCATGCAGAAAGATTATCCAAGGCAAGCAGGGCCAGGCTGGACATAAGAGGACTCCCGGCATCTGTGCCGAACATGTGCCAAGTTACGTAACAGCTTGACAGCAAAAGTGTTTACACTGACAGTTCCAATTTGGTTGGCCTGTTTCCAGTTAGACTTAACCTCTGTGTTTTGGGGTTTTTTTTTTTTTTTGTATATATAAGTTTGACTCAACAAGCAGATGAGTCAAATTGGGTAAAAATGGTTGTTGACAAAAAAGCAGTTGCTCCAGACGTACAAACATACCCTCCTTCAAACATATTTTTTGTTGTAGCCTGAAAATGAGACAATATGAGACAATACAACAAGATTTCTGCTTTTATTTCCAGGTACATATGAATCTGACACATCCGATACATTTCGAGAAGCATATTTGGCATGGAAAAACCTCTGCATTCATTTTTTTTTTTTAATGCTATTCTGGACTCTTTGTGTTGTTTTGTTTGTTGTGTGGGTTTTCTCCCTTTATTCCTCTGTTTTGGATTATTTTACAGCTGTGATCATGTGTTTCAACATCAATAAAGATTATTGCCCACCCCTCCCCCACCCCTCCACCCCGCTGGAAAAATCCATGCAAACTCCAGCCATGCATAAAATTATCTCCACTGCTTCTTTATAAGATGTTTGAAATCATTCTTTTTTGCCAAACTTTACTCTTTCCATCACTTCAAACATCCTTTATGTCAGGGGTGTCAAACTAATTTTTGTTGCCGTTTCCCTTGGAGGGCCATTATGACTGAAACCATATAAAAAAAAAAAGTAAATAATAACGCTTTATTCAACTATTGTTTAAGTGACTGTCATGAGGGGTTTGGTAACAAGAAAACGTTGACAATATGTCTCTTATTTATTACATATGAGAATTTTAAATTTTGGTAGAGATTTTAGCAAGCATCGTGGAAGTTGATATGTTTGACTTGCTTTTGCGGGCCACATAAAATGATGTGGCGGGCCAGATCTGGCCCCCGGGCCTTGAGTTTGACACCGGTGCTTTATATCAAGGAAAGATTTGATTCAAATAAAAAGAAAAAAAAAAAAAAGGAAATAGTCCCTCCATCTCAGCTTTGGACGACTTCATCGGTGCCGTTAGTGGGAAGGGGTCACTACGGCAGACTGTCAGGCTCTTCTCAGGAAACCGAGTCAGGCAGGGAGCGGTTCCTCCTCCCTTATCAGCACATCCTGTCCTCCGCTGTGACGACCACACTGTTCACACCCTTCACAATCTAATGGTGACGGGGGCCGGGGGGTAGGGTGGGGGGAACACACTGTCATCAATCAACTTGAGCAAACTTCACAATGTTTAGCCCTTGTACTGAATCCACACTCCTCAAAACGGATGGGAGTGATTACTTGGTTTCAGCTTTAAGACAATGAATGGAGGGGATGCAACAAACAAACACTTTGGTATCTGCTACGGTCTGTGTCACTGGCGAAAAAAACCAGGTTTCATGTTGGATTATACAAATAGAAACACGATATGTCAATCAAGATTCTCGTATTTGTTGCTGCTGTTACTTTGAAAGTTACTAAGTTCATAAAATGTTGCAGTTTCTCTCGCCTGTTTCTTTGCTAGCCTGCCGATTCGCTCGTTAACAACCAATACGCAAAATGGCCGACGTTAATTTGCATATTCATTCTGGTACATTCATTTGAGTTATAGCGAAGAAGCGCAATGCTTGGGAAACATATAGAATAATCTCTTCATTCTTCATGTGCACAAAGACTGAGCTGATAAACTTCATCTAACAGCAACCGCTAAGGAAATTATGACCAAAAATGCTCAACATATGCAATATTTTGGGAAATGTAATTATTATTATTTTTTTTAAATGGAACCCTGACCCTGATTTTTGTTTCTTCTTAAAGTTTTACAATAATTAATTGTGGAAAAAAACTTATTGACCTTGCTCTAATTTTGGTCGCACAAAAACCTGACATTTGATGAGTATCAAATACACGCGCTGTTGACTTTTTGGCTCAAAAAGTAAAGAGTCTCCGTGTTTCCTGGAAGTCGGAGGGACTGTTTGGGAACATGTGACCCCTGAAACCTTTCCCAGTGTACTTTTCTGTATTGGTTGTTCAGCTGCCAAGGACCACAGAGGAGGGATAGGTTCAACCTGACATGCCACTAAAACTTTACGCGAGTTTTTTTGGGGGGTGGGGAGCTGGGAAACAAAAATACATTTGCGAAATCACCGAACTTGTATGGATGTGCCATTCTGTCTCATCTTTTATCACTCCACTCAAGAGTCCCCAAATTTTCCAACACAAATATGCAATGTAAAACACTTGCTAGGAGCTAAAAGCTAACAGAAAGATTAGCCATGTTCCTAATTTTTAAAGCTATTTCATTTTGTTTTTGCATGCTTTTGTCAACACTGGACTGTTTTTTTTTCCCAGCTAAAGCATGTAACCGAAAACCTGTAGCAGATTGGGGGTTCTGGAATGGATTCACGACATCTAAATAATTTTGATTTGGCCACGAAATACATTTTGGCTCCATGTGTCGAACTTGTGAAACGTGTGAGGCACATCTCCGAATCTCCTTTGATTCTGCCTCCAAGTTAGGACCTGCATTTTTTGAAATATTGGATTTACATCTTAAAATAATAATAATCTTGCGCTTGTCTGACTGTTAAGAATGTTAAAATCGTAATTTGGAAATATTTAGAGAGTGAATAAGACTTTTATGATTAGTGAAAGTCGTTTGGTACTGGAATGTTTTTTTTTCTTTCTTTTGTTTCCCTTATCGGAAAAAAAACAGTTTTGCCCACCCCCGTGAACCGCAGGTCAACTAGCATTCTGGATTGTGACCTTTGAGATTTCACTCTGCTGACCAAACACAAACACGAGCAAGCTAAATATGATATTTACAGTGATTCAGAAGTAAATTTAACTACACACGGGTTGAGCAAAAAGTTGAGGTTATATTTGGTCATCGCAGATATTCAAAATTAATCTTAAGCTAAATGTTTGTGGTGATTCCAAAAGAAAAATGTGTGCTTAAGTAGCAGTTTCATCACAACTAGGCAAAGGACGGCACTTGAGAGTTTTTCCTCTCGGAAAGGATGTTTTCACTTTTGTACTGACTGGCATCAACAGAAGAGGCACCGATGATACACGAGTCCGATCTTTATCTGACTGGTACAGGACAAAACAAAACACTTTTCCGATAACTACGTGTCTGCCCTTTCCCTGCTTCAATCTGCGTTTTGGCTGACACATTGTGTGCGCTTCAAATGAAGAAAAGTAAAAGCTTTAATAGTTCCAAAAAAGGAGGCAACTCTAAACGCCATCCATTTTCAGTTACTGTAGTCAGAATTTAGTTTAATGTCATGTTTATGTACTTTGGTTGACAAGAACGCAGAGGACTCCAAAAAATGTTTACGGGGAAAAGAAAGCTTCCAAGTACGACAAATACCGCAATGTTGAGTACTATTGACCGTATTGGAAGTTTGTGTGTTGTATTCTCTCATCCAGGGCCGGCGCTAGCCATTTTGGTGCCCAGAGCATAAATGCTTTGTGGTGATTTTTAGCAATTGTGAGGAACGGAAAACCATTCACATTAACGGTGAGCATTAGGACAAAATTATTTAAAAGAATACATTCAGAGGCTTATTATACTGACATTTTGTTGAATTCACTTTTAAAATACTTTGGCCCTCACTGAAATACATTTTAAAATATTTTTCTTTTATGGCTCTTTTAGTTTAATCAAAAAGGTTCCCGAGCCCTGGTCTATATGTTGACTTTTTTATTTTTCTTTTCGGATTGAGACACACTCAATGAATGATCTATTAATATATTAATATCAATCAGGTAAAAACTCACAAACAAGGTGGAGGACCACATAAGTTTTTATTTACTTCTTCCTACTTCCTTAAAACGTGTAAATTGTGCTCGATGATGATGATGATTTTTTTTTCTTACTTCCCTTTACTTCCTGCTAAATTACTGTTATCCATTTATATGTTCAGTAAACAAGCTCTGGCCAAAAGAGGCGTTAGCAGATTGAGTATTAGCCACGTTTGCATTTGGCACACGATATGAGCGATGACCTGCATTGACAAACGTAATTCTTTGAAAGGATTTGAACAAGGATTCAAGCATATCTGCCATGATCTTATTTTTATTTTATTTTTTTTTAATTTAATGACCAGGCAAATTTTAGCTAACTTTTATTCCGCCAATTCGGAATAAAAATAAACACGAGAGTTGATCACGTGATTTTTTTTTTTTTGGTTCCCAGATACCGTGTGCAAAACAAATCGATTGTCTTTCAAAATTCAAGAGTTTGCTTTGAGGTTGTGCACATTTAAAGCGTAGAGACAAAACATGGACATGTCCTTGTTAAACCTATAAAAACAACAACAAGGAGACAACACGGCGCAGTCAAATCGGGCGATCCATACAGTGCATGCAACCATTACGACAGCGAATTTCCAAACACGTTTGTGAATAATACCCAAAAGTTTCTCAACCCAGACTCTCCTCGGAATTGACAAATGAAATAGACAACGGCAGCTGTCGTTCATTTTTCTTTGCTTTATTCCAAAGGAACGAGAGGAAATAAACACATAAATATGATCAAATGCTTCTTTCGAGTCAATACTATCCATCTCATGACAATTTCGTGATTTTAGTCCTTTTGGAAAAGTCATAAATAGGACCATTTAAAGTGCATTGAGACATGCCGGTTGTGATGAACACGCAACTGCCTTTTTTTTTTTTTTTAAAGGGCTGACCTGGGGAATGTTCCTGCAGAGCCAAAAAGAGCTTGTCAATTAAAACACATGACACAAAACACACACACGGGCGGGTCTGTGCTAGTGATAAAGACACAGCGCCTGCGGTCAATAATTTTCACGCCGCCGGGACGCGGCGATCACATTTTAGATGGCAAGTCCGATTGCCACAGTTAGAAAATTAACGTTTGCAAATCGGCGCACGATTCCGGAATGTCCGTGGCATGTTGAACAGAGGTGGAAATGGAAGTCGTCCTCACAAAGGGCAGCAGTCACTATTGCTTGAGTTTTGGGCAACTTTTTCCGGAGCGATGCTGCGATCACCACCAGTCTGAATTTTGTAAAATTACTGACCAACGGAATGGACGAACACATTTGCGCAGTATCAATAAACAGTAAATATCACGTGGTGTTTTCGTCAAAATAGTTGAGGCATGCTAACAGATCAACTAAATAATGTTGGCCCACTCAATTCACATTAACTGGGCGAGATGTAAATTTTTAAAATTAGCATTCGTAACAAGAAAAGCGTTGGAAAGGGATATTAAGAAAAAAAAACAAAAATAAACAAACAAGTTAACAGGTTTCGGTGGCAAAGAATATTAACTTGAATGCTAACAATTCACCATGCGGTCGAGCCAGCAAGGTAACAAGTTGATGTTAACTGTACAAGACTTGAATGGTCAATCAGAATCATACCGTAACAGTTTAGCAAAGAATAGCATCGGATACTGCATTTTCCCGGAGGATAAATCGCAGTTTTTTTTTCATAGTTTCCCAAGGGTGCGATATATACTCTGGAGCGATTTATGTGTGAAATTATTAACACATTATTGTATCATTTCACATGTTGTTTTCACATTAAACCGCAAGAGGGCGCTCTAGGCCCGTGTTGATGATTTTAACACTGGCGGTAACTTAAAATAATACTACCGGTATTGAATAAAAACAATTGAGAAGGGCTGAACAAAAATGACACCGAAAGGGAAATCATATTCTGAAGATTACAAAATGCAAGTAGTGAAATATGCGACCGAAAACGGTAATGGAGCAGAAAGAACGTTTGGACCACCCTGTCAGGATTCAGAAAGGCTGGAATCATTGCATTCGTACTGCTACTGAAGAGGACTCAGACTTAAGCGAGTAGAAGAGGAAACGCCGCATTTTATATCTCCGGAGTTGTTTAGAAGTGACACAGAGGATGAAGATTTCATTGAATTTAGTGATTTGGAGTGACACCGATGGTTTGATAAACATTCGTTATGCTAGAGTTATCTGAATAACTATTAATATGTTACGTGAACATACCAGGCACGTTCTCAGTTCGTTGTTTATGCGTCATGTGACGTTAGCATATCGTACACTCATTCAGCCTGTTGTTCTCTATTTTATTTCAATTTTAAATTGCCTTTCAAGGTGACATGTATGTTCTTGGTGTTGGTGTTTATCAGATAAATTTCCCCCCAAAAAGGTGACTTATGTGTTTTTTCTTCTTCATTATTCATTTTATGGCTGGTGCGACTTATATTCAGGAACGACTTATAGTCCGAAAAATATGGTATTCTTTAATTTTTTTTGTTGTTTTTTTGTCGAAGTAGTAGTCGTCGTAGTAGTAGTAATACACCAGTCATAGTTATAAACCTCATCAGAAGGACAACATTAGTTGTGTATTTTTGTGCGAAAGGACACAATGTTCAAGATCTGGCTCTCAGTACAACACTGGTCAAAATATTTGGAGTCTTATTGTGTCACATTGTGCATTCCTGTCTTCATCATGTAAACGTCCAAAAGACACAAATCTTTGTGCAACAATAAGAACAACATTTCCTGCAGAGTCACAAAATATACATTTGATTGCATTGCGAAACGATACAGTGTGTCCCGATCTGTATTCTCCAAAAACAAGCTTTGGTATATCGTCAAAATACAGAAATTGATTGTTTTGACAGCATGAGATTGGCAGTGCACTCGCCATCGATAACATTTTAACTCAAACCTATTAAAAAAAAAGTTTGGTAATACTGTACTTCCATCCGTATTTTTTGACAGGTTCATCCACAGGGCAAAATTGATCAGATTGTCCTCGATCGGAGCTTAATGCTAACTGACCCGAACAAGCGTTCCACTCAGCGATCCGACCACAGGATGACGGAAAAAAAAAAATTCTCATGCATGCCACATTTTACATTTCCAACAATGTGCGCATTATCTCCTCTTCTTCTTTTTCTTCTGTTGTCGCAGCATCTTCCGCCTCTTTGTGATCATCGCATGCAGTTTGCAAAGGCCTTCCGGCAGGCCCTCGCCGATGATAGCGCAAGCCGGCTGCAGGTGCCAAGGCGTGGCCGCGCTAAGCTCCCCGAGGGCCAACATGTTCTCCATCTCAGTCATGCTAAGCGAGTTCCTCAAGTCCTGTTTATTGGCCACCACCAGCACGGGAACCCCTTGATTCTCCGCCAGCCGGGTGATCTTGTGCAGTTCCGTCTTCGCCTCCTCGATGCGCTCGGCGTCCACAGAGTCCACGACGAACACGATGCCGTCGGCGCAGCGGGTGTACGAACGCCACAGAGGTCGCAGTTTCTCTTGACCTCCTACATCCCAAAAGTGGAAGGACGTCGTCCGCCGGTGATCCCCGAGTGACACTTTGATCTTCTCCGTGTTGAAACCCTTTGTCGGGACGGTGTTCACAAACTCATTGAATCGCAGCCGATACAGCACTGTGGTTTTGCCAGCGCAATCCAATCCAAGTATGACAATGTGCAGAGGCTGGAAAGACAGGGGGCAGGTGAGTTCTGATAATCCATTCCCCATCTTGGTATCTGGAGCAGGAGGTCACTTAAAATTCAGCGGGCTGCTTTTCTTCTGCAGTAGCAAGAGCCTGGGGAGGAGGGGGGTGGGGGTCAAGATGGTATGCATAATGAGTCAAATTTGCCAAGACTAAGCACGCTAAGTAATTTACAAAAAGACGGAACGCTCAACAGGTGGAGCCGCCTTTTCTTTTGGACTACACATCCACACATGATCCTAACAGAGAGATGAATGGGAAATAAAACAGCAGGGTGGATAGCAACCCATTTGCACATGCAGTCCCACAGCGTCAAAGGAGGATTTCATACGCTAATTTCTACATCGAGAGTGAAAGCGAAAAAACAAAACAAAAAAACAAAACAAAACAAAGGCTTTGGCTTTGTCCTGAAATCCAAGGTCTGTACCTGATGTGAGAACGCGGTGAAAAATACAAGCACAAAGTTTCGCCTAACGTGTTGCTCAGCAACAGAAGACGTGTATTAAAATGCACAACTTGTCAGGAGCCACACGGAGCAGTCGAGTCATACTTCAAGACTATAAAATGTAATCCGAACGGTTGAAAATCTGCTTTATTTTCTCAATACATGACTTGATTTTGGTGCATAAACACAAAGCTTTATTTCCACACGCAGCTCATTGATGGCGTTGATTTTTTTTTCTCTTCACACAAACTAAAAACATTGACTGGAAACTCGGGTTTGAAGGCTGATAACATAATCACAAAATGCACACACGACAGGTTATGGTTAATTTACTCCTAATAAAATAAAAGGAAAAAATTCTACATCAATTTGGCTTAGAAAAGCTTGAGTTGGAGAACGATGTGTTTTTTTTCGTCAGTTTCCCAGAAGTTGGGAGTAAAAGTTGTTTTTATAAAGCCCTGTCAAAAGCTCCGCTGCACCACAATTAATAAACAACGCTTATGTCTACCTGCGATACACCAAGAACAATGATAAATGTGGCCAAATTAATCACGTTCTTTTGACGGAAGGTACAATAAAATGATTTTAAAATTGTATAATTGGAGAGAAACTTACACTGGCGGCGATTATTAGGCCATTATTAATTGGTCGCTGGTTTTCAGGAGACATACACGTAATTCCCTCTCCGCGCATCAACGCTCTGATATCTCCCGAGGAAACTAGAACCTCCCTACCTTCTCCGGAAACGTCAAGCCTGTTGGATCAGCATTACAGTTTCCGGTAAGGAGTTTCAAAGTACATTGTCTGATAAGCCATGACAGGTTTTGAGTGTATTTTTAAACCACCATTAATGACATTTAATTAGATTTACCTAACTAAGTCGTGTATTAGATTTAAGTCGTTTGAATAATACATCAATTTAAAATTGAAATATTTATTTTGATTGACTGACGACTGTGCGGTAATATACGCCATAGCTTTTATTATGGTAAAGACAGTTTCGTTGCCGCTGCAATAGACACGCAGACACCTGAAAAAAACGTTACTATATACTGTATATGAATAGCACTCTGCGAATATAAAATAAAGACAAAGTTCTTAAGTGATACGCGACCGGAATTATTGTTTTGAACCATGTACCCGTAAAAGACAAAATTAATTTATTTCGCCGCTAGATTGTACTCTATGAGAATAAGTCTGCCCACGAAACCGCGACCTCAAATGAACCGTGATTCATAATTCACACTCTTAACTTGGTCACTAATTATAAATGCCATCCCTATTGTGGGAAAAATACACACAAACACTGTCGTGAAACGAATCCAAGAAGTAGTTATTCTTTTGTGATAAATGTCTTAAAAAGACACTAATTTGTATTAATACTTTTATAATAATCTAAAAGTGTGGGTGGTTCAAGTTAAAGTTGTTTATTTAAAATAAGTTTTGATTCCACTCAAAACAATTACTACAAAAGACCAGTGGAAAATCGATGATTTAAACATATTTAGATGTTTAGGCCTATGACACGAGTAAGCTTCGGTTATGACGAGAAAAAAGATGTTTGGGCTTTTCACGTATTGGTGCTGGCCTCGTGTGGACGTTCGAGGGAAGCATCAGAATGTCTGCTCGTCTATCCCAACAGTTTTAAAACTGTAATTTGAAGAGGCAGCTGCTGGAATGAAACACACGTTAAGCAGCACCAAAAACCGAATAAACAAAAACAACAAAAAAAAAATGTGATAGGCACTAAACAGAAAGACGCTAGGCCGGGGAAGTGAGATAAAAATGAAATTAATAACAAACTCATCTTGATCCGTTTTCTGTACCCACTTTCTCGAGGCTGTCGCACACTTCTTACCCAATGTCGGTTAAAAACAAAACATCGGCAGCTAAATACAGTTTAGAAGTATTTGTAATGAAACAACTTATCCAAACAAACAAAACAAAAACATTTAAGAAACTGAGGTATGCCAAAAACAAACACGACCTCCTCTGTTGAAAAGGTATATTCATAGTCGCGTACACAATTACAGGTAGCCCGCTGTTCATGAAAGAAAAATTCGCAGTGGTCACAGAAATAAATCGAATCGGACAAAAGCACTAATAAATAAAATAAAACGAATCAAAAAAAAAAAACTCAAGAAACAGGCCTGGACAAAAACAATTGTACCCTATATTGTGTTGCAGAACCTTTTGAGGCAAACACTGCAATGAAACGATTTTTGTAAATTTCAACGAGACTTCCGCAACTCTCAAGATGTATTTTGGCCCATTCTTCATGAATAAACCTCTCCAGTTGTCTCAAAACTATTTACAAGGGTAACAGCAGAAAATGTTACATTTAGTAACAATTTGGACCACTTTACACACGCATTCACAACAAAATTGTACTATTACTGCTCCTCCTCTTTAGCTCATTCCACAGAATTACAATGGGGTTGAGGTCTGGGTACCGAGATGGCCAATGGGAGGAGCTTGATTTTATTTTTTTTTTTATGTGGTGTGAACCATTTCTACAATTTTTAGTTCAATAATATGGGCCGCAGCTGGATCGTAAACAGAGCAGGACTTAAAATCAAATACTTAATCATCCTCCAATCCTCCATTAAGCGTCTCCAGCTGGTCCAAAATGCTGCTGTTCGCCTCTTGACTGGTACTCGTAAGAGGGAGCACACGACTCCTTTTCTGGCATCCCTTCACTGGTTCCCTATACATTTTAGAGTTCTTTTTAAGATGTTATTTGTTTTCAAATCTTTAAATGGCCTCGCTCCACCTTACCTCTCTTAGCTCTTCCGCCCCTACACACCTGCCCGGTGCGGACCAGACATTAGTAGAGGTACCAAGAACAAAGCGGAGGCTTCGAGGGGATCGGGCCGTTGCTGGTCCCTCTCTTTGCAATGACCTCCCACTGAACATTCGGCAAGACCCCCTCACTGCCCATCCTTAAAACACGTCTCAAAGCTCATTTCTCTTCTTTAGCTTTTGGCATGACTCAGACTTGATTTTTAGTTTTTACTGTTTTTGTGGTTCTACTGTCTTTGTTATTAATTTATTGCAGGGGTGTCAAACTCATTTTTGTCGCGGGCAACTTTGGAGTTATGTTTCAGTGAAACCGAATAAATGTTTAATCATCTCTTCGCATAACTTGTCCACAACCAATTGATGGATTACTAGTTTCGAAATCACTCAAGTCAACGATTTGTTTGTTAAATGAGAGTTAAAGGTTATTTTTTCCAGACAATGGTCTTTGATGAAGTTTCTCTTCAACTCTTACCTGGCTGACAGTTTCGGCTGTCATTTCAGCCTTCATCAGAGCTGTCACTGCTTCCTTGTGACGTGTCTTAAAAACAGCTTTTGGTTTGTTGTTTGTTCCATTATTGTTGAAGTGAGCGTAAACAGGGTGACAAAATGATTGGAAAATCTCAACGGCATTTATTACACGTGACAATTTGACATTTCAGTCGAGATTTTAGCAAAGACCATGCCAGTTGACACGCATAATTTTCTTTCGCGGGCCACATAAAATGATGTGGCGGTCCGGATCTGGCCCCGGGCCTTGACTGACACCTGTGATTTATTGTTGTATACATGATATTTGCTCCATGTACAGCACTTTGTATACAGCGGTGGTTGTTTTAAAGTGCTCGATAAATACAGTTGAGTTGAGATTTGTTTTTGTCATTCATTGATTATTTTTGTTTTAATGGACATATTTTTTTGTGGCTTTATTTTGGACAATTTTAATATGAACCCTTTCAGGGGCAGCGGTTCCGACAGTGGACAGCTTTGTCACGTTATCCGGTTACAGGGTGTAGGAAGGGGTTAAATTAACTTTACGATACACACAATTAGAGTCTGTAATAATTATGATGTCATTTTGCCAAATTTTGCCAAATATATTTGTCCAGGTCAAGAAAATAAAAGTGTTAGGTGGTTCAACAGATTTGGTCAACTTCATATATTATTTTTTGTTAAAATTATTGACCAATTGTCAGAGATTTTCTCGGACAAAGTTAAAGAAATGACTCGGCACACAGGAAAATTGTCTTCAATATCGGCGGGAGGGGGATCTCTGAGAGCGAACGACGGTAGTTGCTCCGATGATCACACTCTCGAGCTCCCTTCCCGCCAATTCCGACTTTTATTGTAACATACAAGGAAAACACTGCCCCCGACATTTGCATACCGCACCCCCGGTCCGGCCCCTCGGTAGTGATTGGTTACCTGAGTTTAAGCTTTGAACCACCAGTACATTGGCGCCTTTCTGTCTGGTCCACACTGTATCAACATGTTGCAGACTTCGCGGACGACAAATGTCGCCTGGGCGCGACGGGTGTTCTCAACTCGTCTTTTGTTGTTCAACCGCTGTTCCCAAATTATTCATTCCCCTTTTGTGACCGAGTTTCGCCCCCTCCCCTGTGATTGCCCACCTGCATTGACGTGCTAATTGTGGACTTCAACAGCCCTCCGGCCAGGTGGCCGGCGCCTTTGTGCACAGGCATTTGGAAGTGCTGGATACGCGCCCAAACGTTTAGATGTGTCCAAATTAAATGAAACTTTAAACATGATACAATTTTGCTCATAAATTCCTCTAACACCAATCTAAAGTGTTGAAAGTAGCTCACACTCTTTGACGATGCAATGTTAATGGCTCAACAAACCTTTTTTTTTTCCCCCAAAACATGACAGTTTTAGAGATTCGATGCTTCCGCCCGATGCCAGAGAACAGCAACAATTGATGTTTCAATCTGTTTATTCAACTTAAATTCCATATGTACTGATAATTCGGGAACACAATCAAAATCCCATAAAACACAATCACAAATCGATGAAACATTTTCAAAATAAAAATCAAAAACAACTTTGCCTCATGTATTGCATTTGACAACTCACAGTGTATGCTAGGATATTTTTTTTTAAATGCTCTTTAAATCAAGCTCTGTACAATCGTAACTCTGGTTTATAGCAAATGTTATTCAACGACAATACTGAAGGGAGAAAAATCTCGACTGCTGCTTTTAGTGTAGAAACTAAACAAGTGACAAATGAAAACAAAAAAAAAACAAGGTGGCATTATTTTATAAACGAGATGAGCTGGTGATGCATCAGTGGTTATAGGTTATATTGCTTCACCAACAAAAAGCTATCTTTTACAATGAGGGAAAAAAAAATCAGGATGATCTAAAACGGTCTGAAATACTTGTACAAAGACATCATTATCGATCGGGGTTTTGCATGTACATTTATCCCCAAAATGTCAACGTCTTTACTGCAATCACTTGTGAAACATGCACCCACTCCAAAAAGACCACAAAAAATTAACCTCACAAAATTGAGAAGGACCAAAATAACAACACAGCATTAGTTATTGACTGTAGTAGTGTCCACAAAGCGCAATGTCCAGTGATAATAGTTTAGTCAAATAAAGCCTATTGTTATATTATTATTTTCATAACGGAACGGCCTCTGCATTCTCAAATTATCCAACAAAAGTTTGCTCCCAAAAAAGTGTGCTGGAGGAAATTAGCTTGCGGGAACATGATGCTGAGAGTGCAATTCAGAAAGACTTAAAGTGCATTCAGGCTAAGCTTCATCGGGTTCTCATTTTCATCTGGAGCTCTCCTTCATGTATCGACAAGTGAATCTGTCTATTTATTTTGTGTACGGCTTGTCCTGCCGGCGACCCGCAACAACCCAAACTAGCAAAGAGAGCACATGCAAATCCACACGGAAACGCCTCAGTGTGGATTCAAACGCATCACCAAATACAGCAATGGCTAACGGAAAAATTCATGAAGGAATGATACTGTTGCTTAAAATGTGTCTGCATGTCATCTTAATTTTTAAAAAAAAAATTGTACTGTTGATAAAATTAATGTGTAAAATAAATGCCTTGTGAAGTGGGAAACAACAGATCTGCAGCACGGAATTCCTTTTCTTTTTCAGGAAAACAATAATAAAAACGTCAGTAGTTCATCAACTCATAAGAAGGGTTCCGGGGCGTACAAAATTGCCAGGATAATAGTAAGTCACTCATCTCTAGCTGTCATATACATATAGTCGATTGCGATGCATTGCATTTGTAGAGCAATGTTACATCACTGTCCAGACTTTGTTTTTGACAACTTTTGCTCTGTATGACTTGCTAGCCTATCGCCGCACACACCTGAACAAATTGCACTTCCCACTTGAACCAATTTACAGTCTTCCATCAATCTAACATGCCACAAGTTTGGTATGCGAGGGGAAGCTGTAGTACCTGGAGAAAGTTCACGCGAGCATGGGGCAGAATGCATAGAATCCACACGGGAGGGCCTAAGCCGCGATTCTAACTCAAACCGCTCAACTGTGAAGCAGACATGCTAAGCACTCAATCACCACGCGGCCACATTACCGTATTTTCCGCACTAGAAGGCGCATACAATATTCTCAAAAGCCGACACAGTGTGCCGGATAATCCGATGCGCCTTCCAAATGGATCAATATTCTAATTTCTTGGAAGTAGTATTTATAATGTTGTGTAAAGCGCTTTGTAACAGCTGCAGCGGTTGTGAAGGCTCTGTATAAATAAAACTGTATTGTATTGTATTCCCTTTAGTGTGAATCCACCTAGTGGATGCATAACGCAACTGCAGCCACTATTGTAGCTTCTATTCCATGCGATTTATAATCCAGTTCGCCCTCTATATGAAAACAGTTTTAAAATAGGCCATTCATTCAAGGAGCGCCTTATAGTGCGGAAAATACGGTAATTATTTTACTCACTCCAAACCTTATAAGTACCTTATTTTTTTTCAAGTATTGTGATGGTCGTTTTCTTCAAATGTTCACAAGAGACATTACATTTGCCAAGAAGAGCTTTCCTGGGTTGATTCAGTCTGGATTTTCGTTTCTTGAAATCATACAACAAATGTGACACTTCATCTGAAGGGTAGGAAGAAAATTAGACAACAGAGTAACACGAAAGAACTTCAAATGCTTTGAGTGGTAGTGTCAGGTTGTTACTCGGGATGTGGGATGTGAAACGGCTTTGTCATTCCGCTGTTGGAAGTGGTGTTCCCACCGCAGTCGACATACTGGTACATCTCCTGTGACACTTGCTCAGCATGGCTGAAGTATGTGGTGGTGGCAGTCACTCTGGAGAGCGGGGTGAGAATAAGGGCAGGTTTACAGACTCCCACACCATTTCGCATGTTGGAATTGACAAGAGTTAAGATCCAGGACGACTTACTGCATCATGAAAACTATGTTGTGAACCTTGATGGATTGCAGGGTACAGTAGTCACTGTAAATTTCAACAAAACCGTCAGGTTAGGGACGACGTCATTGATGTCATAAGGCATTTGCTTAGGAATTAAGTGTTGGGCATCCGGCATGGGTCATTTACCGGTATGACAGTTGACAGTGGTTTTGAAAAACAAAAAGGTTTCAATGACTGTTAAAACTGTCCGTCACCGGTAATGAGCATTTCTTTTTGAGGGGACCCTAAAGCAGGCAAACTCCCGCTGCAATGATTGGTTGTTTAAAGAAATCACAAATCAAGCCCCCTCTCTGACGATAATTGGAGAGGCTGGTGGGGGTTTCTTTTCTTTCCCACTCCTGCTCACCTGAGCAGAGAAGGGAGGGGTGAGCAGTTACACATAAACTGGTAGGACGGATGAAGACGAGAGCATACGCTAACATCTTTTTTCTATGTTGTATGGAAGGATAGATTAAAATGCATATTCCTAAAAAAATTAAGGGAAAAAAAAACATGGTACTACTGGGTACTAGTTAGCCCCAAGGAAGGTATGAGAAGCCAAGTGATCTGTTGCGGTCACGCGCAGGCCGTCGTTTAACTCATTCAATCGCAGCCATTTTCACTGGAGCAACCCCCTCAATCCCAGCGTTTTACTGGATTTGGACTGATCTTGTAAGGCCCACAGAATATTTGGTTCTAATGCTATATAAACATGGAGCCTACCAAAATAAAGTTTGGACTCTCTTCTTTCAGCAGGAAAAAAAATGTTTCTATCTTTTTCCATTCTTCAGCAATCGGCATTACAAAATGGCTGTTTTATGAAAATGGCGATTCCTGGGCAAAAAACTGAGAAAAATAGCTTTTTATAAAAGCATGCATTTCAAGCACGTGAGGCACCACTGCCACCTACTGGTCGCTTTTTTACATGATTTACAATGCAAATGGCTTAGTCTCATTCACAGATTGCATCAGACCCTCTTCCTCTCTATGACGCAAAAAAATGACGTAGACGTACAAGTACGTCCTTGGTAGGCGGGGCCTAATTTTAAAAAGACGTACAAATACGTCTTGTGGAATGAAAGAGTTAAATTCTCACTGCCAATGCCCTGAGGGGCATCTTAAAAACTTCCAGCACAGTGTGAATTGAATTCAAATGAACAAGAATGTAAAAATAGGCATGTAAACACTTACTATATGCTGCTCATCTCGTCCACTATGACGGTGGGGACCATATAGTCAATCTGACAAGAAAGAGGGAGTCGGATTTCTCACACGTTGATGTTTGGGACGCACATTTCATAAGCTTTCATCTGTGGGGTACCTGTTTCATGTCGAGAGGGCCGATGGCAGTCGTGTTCATCATACGAGATTTGCCAATCACGGTTTTGACGAACTCCACTTGGGCTGTGATGTTGGCCACCTCGACTGAGTAGTAGTTGTTATTGGTGATGTTGAGAGTGTTCTGAAGAGCCACACAAAAGTATCATTATCATCATCTATAGAATAATGAGTGGTGTCAGTGTTTTTTTTTTTTTTTACGTGCGGGTGTGTACAGTGTATCTGCAAAGCATTCCCAACACCTTTTCCAAACTGTCATTCCAAAATGGATTGAATTATTTGTTACCCTAAAAGTTCTCCACAACATGTAACTAACATGTTTTGGGAGATTTTTTTTTTTTTTGCAACTTTATGAAAAATCAAAGCATAACAGAACACGTACATACTAACAGTTAGTATGGATGTAAATACTGGACCTGCGGCTTGGATGCACATACCTCAGGTCAAAAGCTTCTGACGTGGTTAAATCATTACATACAGTAATATAGTAAATGCGCAATGTCTTTGGTACTTTATAAAACCGTATTATTTTAAATTGTTTTTTATTCCATTTCATTTTATGTTCATACGTTACAGTGTGATTTGTCTTTCTGAAATACACATTAAAAAAATTGGTTGTTTTGTGGGGGCACGAAAATGGTTTGCAAAACTATGAATAAATTCAGACCAGAGAAAAGAAACTTCCTTACTGACCGTGATGTTCAAATAGACACTCTGCTTCTCTTTGTCATAACCGACGTAAACCGACTTCACCCCGACGTAGGTCACGTCGATAGATCGAGGGAAGAGGAAAAATACCGCCAAACTGGATAGCAGCAGGCACACAACAACCGATGCGGTGACATACAACTTCCTGCGAAAGACACAAGACGACGTCATGAGTCTCCAATGAAGGCATCAACATCATACAAATGGATCATTTTCTCGGATGCAGATAACCGAAACCACTTTGCAGGGCAGAAATGTGATGTTTCTGTAATTTAAAAACGCGTACGCAATTATTTTCTTCAGATGTGACTCATAACTATAAAACCCTACTACAAAAAAAAAAAAAAAATAAGATGGTTTCACAGTTTAGGTTACCTCCAACAATAAGAACTTTTCTGCAAATCCAGTCATAGAAAAATATTGCTACAGCTATGAGCACATTGCTGACAATGCTCTCGTAGACATTTTCAGCCGCTATGCACACAAAGATAAATATACATACGTTCTCCTGGGGCGAAGCCTTTGGTCACTGTATGGAATTAACGCCACAAGTTGATTTTCCTGTCCTGCGGAAAGAAAAATGACACCCCCCGCCCCCAAAAAGTCCTCAAAATTCTACACACAACATACACAGTGATAACTGATGCCATTGATGTGATATTCATGTCAATGTACCGTACTTTCCGCACTATAAGGAGCTCCAGAATATTAGGCGCACCTTCAATGAATGGCCTATTTTAAAACTGTTTTCATATATAGGGTCGGAACGAATTAGGGCATTTACATGGAAAACGCATCTCTACTTACAAAATTTTCCAGTTGAGAAATTTCTTCCAGAATCAATTAATTTCGTAAGGTAGGACTGTATAAGATGCATGGAATAGAAGCAACAATAGTGGCTGTGGGTGTGTTATGGATCCACTAGATGGAGCTACGCTAAAAGGAATACATTACAATACAATGCAGCTTTATGTAACGCTTTTACAACTGCTGCAGCTGTAACAAAGCGCTTTACAGAACATTTAAAATACTACGTCGAAAAATCTGAATATTGATCCATACGCAGCTCCCTCAGGATGTAAAAATGATATTGATAAAATACAGGGTTCATTCCTTGGCATAAATAAAAATGGCAACACAAAACAATAAATGAAGACAATTAATTCAACAAAAAAGCACACAAACCTCGTGGGTTCATGTCCACAAGCGTATAAATATCCTCAGAAGTCTTGCTTGTCTCTTTCTTCCTTCGTTTAGTCAGTACTTAACGATGCTTTTGGTATTGTCTTCGTTTCATAATGGCTGCGCAGAGCTCACAAAGTAGTTCTCCGTTTGAGGGTGTGTGTTGGCAATTAGTGTCGAGCAGAACCCCTTTAGGTTACAATTCGTTCCTGCTAATAATCGCCACTAGATGGCATCGGAACAGTAAAAGGGAAACAACCCTGTGGGGAATAAAAAGAGACTGTAACACTACACATAAGGCGCACCAGATTACAAACCACGCTGTTGGCTTTTAAAAGACTGAATGCTTTTAGGTGCGCCTTATAGAGCGGAAAATACGGTATTTCATTTCCTTGTGCTGAAATTTCACACTGTCACAAAATTAAGACAAAGCTTTTAGGGTGAGCTCAATTATTTCAACACACCACAAGCAAGGGTTACCTCTCGGGATCCTTCCAGTACCCTGACACGTAGGACACGTCACACTATCTCGTCCCGTAAACTCCACATATGGAAATTGGGAAACATCACCACCCTTCCCATCTTCTGTTGGACTGTCTTCTAGGTGAGCGGTGAGGCCATCCTGACCATCATGATACGCCGTCTGTTTCAGGAAATGGGAAAATGGCTTCCCCATTGTCACACCTGGAAATGTAAAAGTGGGCAGTCTGAGAATGGGTTGTTCAATGTGCCTGTGAAAATGGTGTGGTTTATTCCATGACAGTATTGTTTGTAGACACAGTACGTCTAAATTCTATTCAATTGTGTTTTATTTATGATGTGTAAAGTTTAAATTGACGTTTTTTTTTTAATTCAAAATTGCACGGCGGCCGCCTCCAGCGAATTTTGTGCCGCTCCCAGCCATATTGATTGATATCGCTCAAAATAGCGTAAAGCTGCACCTCTGCTGATTTAGGGATAGATGTCCCTCTGCGGCAGCGACATATGTTAACTGCAGTTGCAGCGTTACGCCACTACGGAGGCGCTGCATCAACAGACGTGCAAATCAAACACCTGAGCAAATACCGAAGAAGAAACTGATCAAATCTCTTTTTTTTCTCCCCTGCTCGTCGGTGTTATCGACGTCCTGATTTCCCCTAGCAGATAAATATTACCTGTATTTTGCATCCAAGCAATATTAACAGAAAAGTTTCCTTTGTGTCAGAGGAATGTTTATCATTTTTGGCGTTGCAGGTATGGCGGCGAAAATCAGCCACTCGCGAGGAGGAAAGCCAACTCCAAGTGAAAGAGAGCAGAGAAATGAACGCAACAGGCATTTAAAATGTAATAATTCATGGTGGTGACAACATGTGGAAATCTGGTCTGAAACACGAGTGATAGTGAGAGCCGGAATGTAGCACAGGATGAGTCGGCGAGGCGAGGCCACATAATTCCGTTTCCCATTAGTAGCATAACAACGCAAATTCAAAGTGTGGGTGATTGAAATATTAATTTTTATTCCCCTTTCCATATTGTCTTAAAAACACACGAGTAAACGGCTTTGAGAAGCAGTGTCTAAATGAATTTACCGAGCTCAGGCATACTGAGGAAGGCATGCACTGTGATTTATGCCATAGGCACTGCGCCCCAACACAGCAGGCAATCGATGCCTCCCTTGTGAAATAGCCATTAACCAATTACAGGCTGGGCACATTAAAAAGACATCAGGTGACAGCCATTCACAAAGCAGCAGAAGGAGAAGTGTATTAAAGATGGTAGTAGCTAAAAACCTCAACGAATAAAGTTACAAAAACTAAAATAGTATCGTTTAGATCAATGGTTTATGATTTTTATTCATTCTTTTTTTTAATGGAGGGCACCGCAGCGAGCTGCTGAGGCACAGGTGGACAAGGACCACACAGCGCTTGAAGGCTACGAGTGTTTCAAACAAAAATGGCCACACCACACAAGATAATAAATGAACGCTTTAACATGATAGTAGTAATATTCTTATTGAAATTCTTAACTGAAAGTTTCCTGTAAAAAGAAAGTTAGTCCGTTGAATTTATAGAATACATTCACAGTCATGGCGCATGGTCAGGATGATATCACCTCTGCCTTAATTTGAGTCAGGAAAACCCCTGCATTAGTTTGACTCTAAAATACCTCCGTGGTCCAAATATCAATGCTAGTCGGGGGCAAATCTTATCATTTGAAATGGTCCAGAAAGAAATGAAGCGCCACTCTGAGATGAAGTAAAATAAACGACAAAACGAGATTCCCTTTACCAAGATGGTTGTCTTTGACTGGGTCGGGTACCAATGGGAACGGGGGAAAAAAAAGAAACCTTCCGTTAACTCGCGCTGCAGACAAAACAAAATGCAAAATCTGTTGTCAGACACTGTGAACGAAGTGTCAAATGTGCATTCTGCATTGTTTTTAACACTCAAGATGTGATGCTAGCGCATCTTGTTAGCTAGATGATAAGTGGCAAAAACTATCTTCTACTACCCGCTTTGACACCGAAAACACCAAAACACACAAAATTAAAAATACAGTACAGTACAGTATATCCAACGCATCCGTTTGACCAGAGATTTAGATTAGAGATATGTCAGCTGTATGAAACATAGCCATCATAATTTTGCTTTACGATACTGTATAAATATATCCAACGCATCCGTTTGACCAGAGATTTAGATAGAGATGTCAGCTGCATTAAACTTAGCCATCATAATTTTGCTTTACGATGTAAGCTAACATAATAAACAAAATGTGCGTTCACTGTTTTGTGTTAATAACATCCGAGACTATTGATCCATTACATATAACTCAATGAACAATATTGATTTAAAAAAAAAAGATCGTGAATTTTACCTGTAAATGCGTCAGCAGGTTAGTGAGTGGGTCCGTGTTTTGTTTACTACCTAGAAACACAGGTTAGTGAGTGGGTCCGTGTTTTGTTTACTACCCTCGATCGAAACGGACATGCGCGAGTGGGATGACTCATCTTCTTCTCTTTGCGTTTAATGGCAGTTAAGTTATAAGCGCCATCTAGTGGTGCGGAATACGGCTCGCGTACCGTTCACCTCCCAGTACAAAGTATTGAAAACACAAATCGACAAATCACACAAATGAACACTTAAAACACACATACAGTATATTATTCGTAAATTCAATAACTAAATGACCTCATATTTTATGCGACCACAGAACTGTCGCAATGCAACAAATGCCTTTCCAATTTTAGAAGTGTACTTATAATTGATATGTAAAAGTACTTCTTCAATGCTTTGGAAAGAAATGTTAGATCCATAGTATAGTCCGATGCAATTTTACTAAATAAAACAGTATGAGTAAAATAGATACCAAGTTTTTCAGCTTGATGCCCTCAGGGGAAGTGTTTCTTCCCCAGGATCTGTTCCAGTCAATCAACGCAGAATTCTACCCTCCTTTCATTAAAACTAAACATGCAACGCTTAACAATATGACTGGTTTGTGAGATTCATTTTTTTCCTTGGGCTGGACGCACATGTGATAACGTGGTGCAACATGCTTTGGTCACACCTGCGCAGGAAGTAGCCATCCTCCCTGATTTCCATTGTTTGGTTACAACGAAGGCCATCTTGGTGCTAATGAAGCCACACTGTCTTGCCTGCAATGAGCTTCAGTTTGTAGCTAGTGCATGTAAATGCATTGTGGAATCCCTCCTAAGCCAGTAATCATCGCCTCCACAGCGGCGAATAAGCTACACTTCCGATGAATATCATTCTTACGAACGGATGATGAGTTGTAATTAACAGAAGAAAGAGAAGCGATGCTAATTGTTAAGCAATCATGACAGGTAATTGTGAAACACCGGCATTTAGTGCTCGGGTGATTGATTACACTTTTCATGCAACTCTGGCTGGAAACACATCGAAGCAGAAAATATAGAATTTCGAACAACGAAAGAGCAGGCAAATTAAGTTTTTGGAGAGAAAATTGTACACGATTATGTTAGACAGCTAAAGAGGACCGGAAACCAGAAATGTATGACATACTTCTGCCGGGAGGAGTGGCCTGTAAGCTTAAAAGTAGGTCTCACTTGTTCGATGGACTTTTTAAGGCCGATGCCGATTTTTGACAGAAAAAAAAATCCTGGTTATGGATTAATCGGACGATTAGTGAAAAAAAACTATTATACGTAAAATGGAGAGTACCTAAACGTTATGCTACTGTAAAAAATTTAAGGGGATTCCAAAAACGGAAGACATCAGTTACAATTCAACATTGATTTATTTATCCAAAAAATGCAATAAAAAAAGGACAGTTTGGATTCCATGGAAGGTATCTGATATTTAACAGTGCTTATAAAATTGAGGAAATATTCAAAGATAAGAGAAATGTATGACATACTTCTGCCGGGAGGAGTGGCCTGTAAGCTTAAAAGTAGGTCTCACTTGTTCGATGGACTTTTTAAGGCCGATGCCGATTTTTGACAGAAAAAAAAAATCCTGGTTATGGATTAATCGGACGATTAATGAAAAAAAACTATTATACGTAAAATGGTGAGAGTACCTAAATGTTATGCTATTGTAAAAATTTTAAGGGGATTCCAAAAACGGAAGACATCAGTTACAATTCAACATTGATTTATTTATCCAAAAAATCCAATAAAAAAGGACAGTTTGGATTCCATGAAGGTATCTGATATTTAGCAGTGCTTATAAAATTGAGGAAATATTCAAAGATAAGAACGTGTGACCAATGGTTTGAAAACAGTTAGAGTTTCAAAGTAGGGTATAAAAGGTGACTTTGGGTTCCATGAAATGTTTCTATTTTCGATAGTGGGTACAAAAATTGCATTGAAAACGTCATGCCTAATATTGTTCCCGCACATGACTAGATAACAGAAGCTAAAGTCAGGCATGTAACACATTGACATCTGTTCCTAAATTTGGTGAAAATTTCAGCTCCTCAGATGAAGTCAAAGATTGGCGCTCACTTGATAGAGCAGCGACCCTATATTTTGAGGTTATCACCCTCTTATCAAAACTTTCCCGACCTAATCCTGTCTGTCCGATGCAATTTTACTAAATAAAACAGTATGAGTCAAATGGAGACCAAGTTTTTCAGCTTGATGCCCTGGTTACAATTCAACATTGATTTATTTATCCAAAAAATCCAATAAAAAAGGACAGTTTGGATTCCATGAAGGTATCTGATATTTAGCAGTGCTTATAAAATTGAGGAAATATTCAAAGATAAGAACGTGTGACCAATGGTTTGAAAACAGTTAGAGTTTCAAAGTAGGGTATAAAAGGTGACTTTGGGTTCCATGAAATGTTTCTATTTTCGATAGTGGGTACAAAAATTGCATTGAAAACGTCATGCCTAATATTGTTCCCGCACATGACTAGATAACAGAAGCTAAAGTCAGGCATGTAACACATTGACATCTATTCCTAAATTTGGTGAAAATTTCAACTCCTCAAATGAAGTCAAAGATTGGCGCTCACTTGACAGAGCAGCGACCCCATATTTTGAGGTTATCACCCTCTTATCAAATCTTTCTCGACCTAATCCTGTCTTTTTTCCAGTTCCCCTGTCCATTGTTGCTATTTCATGTTTATTTGCCATTATTTTTAGCTGTGTGTGTTTCAATGCACAACATGTTTGCACTGTGGTTGAGAGAGGAAAGTAATTTCATCTGTGCTGTATGTTGCACATAGAGCATGTTTGACAAAAAAACTGACTTGACTTGACTTAAACACAAAATGTGCCAACCACGCAAAAATTAAGTACGTGATTAGCAGAAATGCCCCTCAAAGGGAATTTTTTTTTTTCTCAAGCCTTGGAAATAATTTGTAATGAGAAACAGACTATAACCGTCCCCAAATATACTTAAGGACAAATTTCATGGGAATAATATAGTACATGGAATTATTGGTTTGACATGTTTGCTGCTGTTTTGATGTGGATGTAAAACCATGGAAGTGATGATGTAATAATGATGTTTGTCATCACTGATGTCCCTAAAAAATGGTTATTTCAACAATTACGCACCTGTACGTTTATAAGAACTTGCATTCCATCCTCTCTTATGTATGTGTGTGTTTTGTCCTCAGTACAACGCGAAACAGCAGTGCAATCTTCATCAAGCACAATCAAGAATTTGAGTGAGGAATTGGCCGCATGAGTGATTACACTTGATTAGTGACAATATGGATGGTCAACTAAAAAATGTTCTCCCGGAAGTGATGACGACTCTTACAGGCGACAGCTGCTCTTCAGCTGCCGACAAGAACCCTCATGAAAGTTCGTGACCCCCGGCGTGATTTGATGAAGGTTAAGGATCCTGTTACAGGCTCCTGGATGTGCTGCGTGAGTTTTTCACCGCTGGGCAATGGAGTCGAAGGGAATTTTGAACCAGTGGTAGGCTAGGCAAGAGTATATTTCATATTTAGCCTACTAGCATCCCTCCATTGTCTCCCAATACATTTCAGAATGATGTTAAAAATCATTTTTTGCATAAAACTCTGAATTGATTGACTTCATCCTCCCTCTTTGAGCGTCACCAACATACACGGTAACTCTTTGTCATCCCAAGAGCAAGATTAAAATTCGGAGAGACATTGATTTTGCTGTTACGGCCCACAAAGTCTGTCTGAATTAACACCACCACCACCAGACTGAACTAGCCACCAATCCTCTTGCATTTAAATCTTGTTTTTAAAAACACATTTGTTCTCCTTTGCATTCTTGGCCCTATATGAAAATGAGCAATTTGTCGGCCTACCGTTTGATTCTGTTGATGGTTTGTGTTGTATGACATGATGTTGATGATGTTTTTCCGTTATTCATGCTATATTTTACCTACTGTATGTACCGTATTTTCCGGATTATAAATCGTCATAAAATGCATAATAAAGAAGGAAAAATAAACAAATTGCACTGAAGTACAAGTCACATTTTGGGGGGAAATTCATTTGATAAAATCCAACACCAAGATCATACACGACACCTTGAAAGGCAAATAAAAATAAAAATATAGAACAACAGGTTGAATAAGTGTATGATATGCTCACATGTAACGTGAGCATATCGTACACTTATTCAACGCATAAACGCAAAAACAACGAATTGAGAACCCCTTCCGCTTTTTTCATCACTCGCCATTGCCATCTATGTATTTCATATTTAGCCTACTAGCGTCCCTCCATTGTCTCCCAATACATTTCAGAATGATGTTAAAAATCTTTTTTTGCTAATAAAGCTCTGAATTGATTGACTTCATCCTCCGTCTTTGAGCATCACCAACATATACAGTAACTCTGTCATTCCAAGAGCAAGATTGAAATTCGGAGAGACATAAATTTTGCTGTTAACCCCCCACCTCCACCACCAGATTGAGCTAGCCACCAATCCTCTTGCATTTAAATCTTGTTTTTAAAAACACATTTGTTCTCCTTGGCATTCTTGGCCCTATATGAAATTGAGCAATTTGTCGTTCTACCGTTTGATTCTGTTGACGTATTGTGTTGTATGTCATGCTGATGTTTTTACGTTATCCATGTTATATTTATTATGAGTATAAATCGTCATAAAATGCATAATAAAGAGGGAAAAAAAAAACATAAATCGCACTGGAGTACAAGTCACTTTTTTGGGGGAAATTCATTTGATAAAATTCAACACCAAGAACAGACATGGCATCTTGAAAGGCAATTTAAAATTAAAATAAAACGTAACATATCAAGAATTATTCAGATAACTATAGCATAAAGAACACGCTAACAAGTTTAGCAAACCATCGGTGTCACTCCAAATGACTAAATCCAATGAAATATTCATCCAGTGTCACTTTTAAACAACTCCATCAACTCCGGGGGAAAAAGATTTTTTTTTTAAACTTTATTGAACAAGTCAGAATACAATTCTCAGTAAACAGAAAGCAAAACGAACATGTTATTAATACATACATATATTATCCGGGGGGGGAAAAAGATGCGGCGCTTCCTCTTCTACGTCGCTTACGTCAGACTCATCGTTGACTTGTCAACACAGGCCTAGAGCGCCCTCTGGCGGTTTAATATGAAAACATGTGAAATGATAAAATAATGTGTTAATGATTTCACGTATAAATCGCACCCCGAGCCAAACGATGAAAAAAACCTGCTATTTATAGTCCAGAAAATACGGTATTTATCTACAGCACTTTGGCTGTGTTTGTTTTTTTTGAAAGTGTGTGTTTCAAAGACTGGATTAAATTGGACAAAATAAGATTTTTGTTTCAGAACTTGCTAGCCTTTTCCTAGCACATATCGACAAGAACCCTCTGTTCAGTTTGACCTTCTCCCCCTTGATTGGTCGCCTATTTTTATTCCAAGAAGCTGTGATGAGCTGTGTTCAGACCAAATCAGCAACCATTATGATTAATTTGCGATTGGTCCTCATGCTCAAAATTGTTGTCCTTGCCATTTCCATTGAGTAGCGGAGTAGGCAGTGATTGTGTCAGACTGAGCGTCAGGGTTAATCAGCAGTTCTCAGAACCTCGTCTGAGTGCTGTCTCCACTGCGCACACAGAGTCAAGAAAGCGCTGCGGTGGCAAAGACTTCCTCACCACGACAGTTTTCCCTTTTCCTTCACCACATAGAAGATTGCGTGCGCCAGATGTTATGATTGACGTGTCGTAAATTGTCTGGTAAGTTAACTGCATGCATTATGCAAATAAGGTAACAAAAACAAATGAGTACGTTATGCTCGACTCTGAACTAACCTTCGTGCGCTAAAATTGTCAGCAGGAAAAAAAAATCACCACAAAAAGTCACTGGAGTCTTTGGTGTTCATAAATTTGGTCTGTGGTCCTCGAGATAGTTTTCAGGGTTGAACTGCGCTAAGGCCGCCCTTTTGCACCGATTTTGTTCATAACTTGTTCATACTGAGGTCACGAAACCGGACACCCTCAAGATACACGTGCATAAACGATCCTCGCTCTTTATTATACTTGTTACATTCTTGTCCTCTTGTCTTCATGCAATTGTAATCACGGTAAAGACATGCAATAGTTCTGACACACAAATTCATGCCTGTCTCATAAATAACAGCGCTAAGAGTGTTTTGCTATCTGCTTTTGTGTGAATGGAAAATGGCCGCCCCATCTGAGCACTGCAGCTTACAGATCGGCCTGGTGTATTGCAACAACATAACTAGGCTCTGAACAGTTACAAAAACGGACAATTTGGAAAAGCAGCAATTAAAGGAACTCCCACAGCATATTAAGAAATTAGAGAAAATGAAATATACCGTATTTTCTGCACTACAAGGCGCACCTTCACCAAATGGCCTGTTTTAAAACCGTTTTCATGTATATTGCGCACTGCATCATAAGGCGCATAAAATAGAAGCTATAATAATGGCTGCGGTTGCGCTATGCATCCACTAGACCAGGGGTGGCCAACCAGTCAGAGACTAAGAGCCATTTTTTTTAACATATACACGCACACAAATCGAGATA